>NC_135547.1:34209648-34509648 GCF_045843805.1 Urocitellus parryii | reverse complement strand
ATTCCTATTCCTACAAAACTTGATTTGTGTTTTGTTACACAGGCTGCTGCCTACCCAATGTCTGTGCCGCCATGCCTCCTCGTTGTAATAATGTGTTCAGCCAAAAATATCTATGCTGCCTAGTCCTTTTTGCAGATAGAGGTAGACAATGAGCTATAAGCACAAGTCACAGGGTGAGACTTCTGGGAAGCCCTTTTTGCCTTTTGACTTCCTACTACCCACTGTCTGGTATTTCAGTGTGATGCTTAAAGTTCCAATAGACAACTTGGAACTATTAGAGAAAGGTCAAGAGAATTACAACAGCCCTGACATTCTTGAGCTGCTAACCAACACCAGCAACCGCCTACCTTTGGACTTCTCATGACATGAGACAAATAAACCCTCATGTGTTTCAGCCACTATAATCAAATTTCTTTTATTCACAGATGAATGCAATTCTGAACAGATCTACTTCAACAAGTTCTGCTCCTCCTCCTTAGCTAGACTCATGCCTAGAATGTCTTCCTTCCTCCCCACCATCCTAGCCCTGAAATCTTTGTGTACCACACCAAATCGATCATTGAAGAAGCAGTTCAAATGACATTTACTTTTGGGGATCATATTTTGTTTCCTCCCAATCTAGATATACTATTTCCTCTTATAATTCATCCGTAATGTACTTTATCTGACCTCTGTTGTGAAAAAAAAAAATATATATATATATAATTTGTTTGTGTGATAGGTATAATTACTCTTATTTGTATTACATATTTATATTTTCTACAGAGAAACACAGTAGACATTTAGCAAATCATTGTTAGTTAAATATAAAGTTACAATATAAGGATAACTTCTCTTTATATATACATATACAGGCACACAGAGTTAACTCGTGACTACAGTATCTTCTGGAATCAATTTGAAAGGAATGCACGCAACCAAATAGATAAAATATAAATTCAAATGAAAATTTTATTTTATTTTTTTTAAAGAGAGAGTGAGAGAGGAGAGAGAGAGAGAGAGAGAATTTTTAATATTTTTTTTTTTTTTAGTTCTCGGCGGACACAACATCTTTGTTGGTATGTGGTGCTGAGGATCGAACCCGAGCCGCACGCATGCCAGGCGAGCGCGCTACCGCTTGAGCCACATCCCCAGCCCTCAAATGAAAATTTTAATTGTTTTGGAACATGATTTATTCATTTGATAATGGAAACTTACCTTTGTTTAATTTTAGATTGATCGTTCTTTCATTTCAACACTTGTGTATTGAATGTCTCCATTATGCAGTAATAGTGCTATAAACAGGGTTGTATTAAGATGAATAAAGATTTGAACTGGGAATGTTATGATCAGAGCTAAAATATAAAGGTTTTGAAAAGCCCAGGTGAATATGATGAGATCCTGCACGAAGTTGAGGACAGTGAGAATGGAAAGTCTGTACTAGCCAGGCATACTGGCACATGCCACCATGGAGACTGAGGTAGGAGTATTGCAAGTTCAAGGCCAGCCTCAGATACTTAGTAAGACTACATCTCAACATAAAAATAAAAAAGCTAAAGAACTCAAAAAGCTAAACACACACACACACACACACACACACACACACACACACACACTAACCCAATCAATAAATGGGCCAAGGACCTAAACAGACACTTCTCAGAAGAGGATATACAATAAATCAACAAATATCTGAAAAAAAATGTTCATCATCTCTAGCAATTAGAGAAATGCAAATCAAAACTACTCTAAGATTTCATCTCACTCTAGTCAGAATGGCAGCTATTATGAAGACAAACAATAATAAGTGTTGGTGAGGATGTGAGAGAAAAGGCACACTCATACACTGCTGGTAGGACTGCAAATTGGTGCAGCCAATATGGAAAGCAGTATGGAGATTCCTTGGAAAACTGGGAATGAAACCACCATTTGACCCAGCTATCCCTCTCCTAGGTCTATACCCAAAGGACTTAAAAACAGCATACTACAGAAACACAGTCACATCAATATTTATAGAAGCACAATTCACAATAGCTAAACTGTGGAACTAACCTAGATGCCCTTTAGTGGATGAATGGATCAAAAAATGTGGCATATATATACAATGGAATATTACTCAGCAATAAAAGTGAATAAAATCATGGCATTTTCAGGTAAATGGATGGAGTTGGAGAAGACAATGCTAAGTGAAGTTAGCCAATCCCCCCCTCAAAAATGTCAAATGCATTCTCTGATATAAGGAGACTGATTCATAGTGGGGTAGGGAGGGGGAGCATGGGAGGAATAGACAAACTCTAGATACGGCAGAGGGGTGGGTGAGGAAGGGAGGGAGCAGGGGATTAGCAATGATGGTGGAATGTGACAGACATCATTATCTAAAGTACATGTATGAAGACACAAATTGGTGTAAATATACTTTATATACAACCAGAGATATGAAAAATTGTGCTCTGTATGTATACTATGAATTATAATGCATTCGGCTATCATGTATTTTAAAAATCAATAAAAATATATATAAATTTTAAAATAAATAAATAAATAAATAAATAAAAGGGCTGAGGATGTAGCTCGGTGGTAGGGTGTCCCTGGGTTCAATCCACAGTACTGCCAGCACATGCAAACCACAAAATCCTATATTCTTTAGGCCAGACTCTGAGAACAGGTATGTAAATGTTATTTAGGAGTCAGCCATTCAGGCTCATACCAGATACTGGGCTTTCATCAAATGTCACCTGCCCCAAATGATGTAGATAAAGAGGGACAGTTGACAGTCTGTGCTTAAAGGGGATATTTTGATAAAACATAAATGAGTATTTAGAATTCTAAAAGAAAACAACCATGAGATAAACAACTGATGAGTGCTATTAGATAGAAAGATCCTCATGTAGGAGGAAAACCTCCTTCTCTCTGCTCCCTTTGTTCATATATATTATAGCCTTAATCACATTGAATATTCCTTTATTTCCATTTCTGCCATAATTTTGAGTATAAAGGATCTTTATGTCCACCTGGCATTAGGACTGATTGCTGACTAATCATCTTTTTGTCTGCAAAGTTAAAATCATTATTAACCATGGAGTTTGGGGGTATGGCTCAATGGTAGAACACCTGCCTATCAAGCACGAAGCCCTGGGGCTCTGAGTTCCATCCCTAGCACTTTAAAAGAAATGACCCTGGCTTTCTTGAAACACTCCCTCTTTGTATCATGGCACTGGATTCTCTTGGTTCTTTTCTGCTGTTGCTTTTCTGAATTCTTTTCCCTACAACTACCTTTTCAATGTTGGTATTCTTCAAGGTAGTGCTCATTTCCCCACTCTTTTCATTTATGTTAAAACCAGAAAAATTATTAGCACCCTATCTCTCTCTCTTTTTGGTACCAGGGATTGAACCCAGGGGTGTTTTACCACTGAGCCACATTCCCAGTCCTTTTTATTTTTAATTTTGAGACAGGGTCTCACAAAGTTGCTTAGGGCCTTGCTTAGTTGCTGAGGCTAGCTTTGAGCTCATGATTCTCCTACCTCACTCAGCCTCCAAAGTGGCTGGGATTACAGGTGTGCACCACCGCTCCTGGCTGCACTTTATCTCTTTGAATATATCATTGTTTTAACATTATTTTTCCTCTTGCCTTCTAAAACTTTAACCAGATGTTGTTTAGATTTTCTTATTCCATTTTCAATGTCTCTTAACCTCTATCAAATTTTTTCTTCTCTTTGTGCTTCTTACTGGGCAATATCATCTGATGTGTTTTCCAATTAGTAAGTTCTCTTCAATTCTTTGTTTAATCTATTCAAGGAGGTTCTATTTTGTATTTAAGTTATGATTTTTTTTCACTTCTCCAAGTCTCATTTGTGTCTTTTTCCCAGTCTACCCATTCAGTTTTCAGAATTTCTTAATCAACTTGAAATTCCCTTTTATTTCTTTTGGCATACCAAACATTTTATATCTAATGTCTGATCATTCTTATCTATATAAGTCTTTGTGAGTCTGTTTTTACAGACTCCCACTTATAATGGCTTGGTTTTTTTTTCTTTCTTTTTTTTTTTTTTTGTAGGTTTAGTGATTTTTTTTTTTCATTATGAGCTCATGCTCTTTGGAATTTTATCTGGGAGAATTCTTTGGGGCCTCTTTAAAATTCTTCCAGAGGAAATTTTTACTTGCTACTGTAGTGTGCCAGAGGTGGTGCTGGTGCTGTTAACCAAGGACCATCATAAACTAAATTTTCAGCTTGGTGATTTTTGAAGTCACAGAGATAGTATTCTGCTTCCCAGATCTCTCCCTTTCTCATACACTGTCAGTTATAAATTCCTGTCATTACGACCACATGTATGGAAACGTGGTTGGGAATTCTCAGAGGAAACATTTCTGCCCCCCACTCTCCCAATTCCTAGGCAGGTGGGTATCTCATCTAAAGATAGGGTATATTCTAGGCTACTCGTTGAGGTAGTCACCTTTAGAGGATTTGGGCTTTATGACAGAGTCTCCAGTCAGCCTGACTGCCTTTCTTGGGTCCCATGTTTTATCTCCTGCCTTGGTCCTACCACACAGTTAGTCCTTAATGCTGACTCTAGTTCACCAGGGATGAGCAGATACGCTCAAGACAAACTGGCTTGACGACCTCGAGAAAACCTAAGCTTCAGTCTCTGGATTCTGATCATTTCCCTTAAGTTCAGCTCAGCTCCACTTTAAAAACAACAATTTAAATATTGTATCCAAAGTTTTAGACATTCTTTATTAGAAAAGTTTTCTCTACAAATCTATCCTATTATCTGAAGCAGAAAATGTTCTTTTACCTAATTATACTCTATCTGGGTAGTTTTGTCCTGTTGAGACAAAATTCTTCCTCTGGATAAATCATAAATTTATATTCTTAACTTTTCCTTAAGCTTCAGGTATTATAAACAACTGCCTACTGCTCCATATAAATCATACAATTCTTGGTATAGCCCCCCTACTTCAAATTTACTCTTTGTTCTATGCCAATTTCCTGGCCAGAAGCATGGCAATTTACCTACACAACTGGGCTAGAAATGATGATATCCTCTTCAGGTCTCTCCCTCTCTCATACACTGTCAGTTCTCAATTCCTGTTATTATAAACCTTGAAATTGTTTCTGATTAGCTGCTTCCTCCCCATTCCCCATGAAAACACTCCAGTTCAGTCTCGCACCCATTCCCTCACCTAGACAATATCCTTAGTCACTGGCCTTTGACTTCTAATCTACTTGATACTCATTTCATTATTGAAGCTGCCATCAGAATTCTTTTTCCAAACCACAGATCTGCTCATGTCTCTTGCCTGCACAAAAACCATTATTGGCTTTCCGTTGCTTATTATAGAAAGAATAAAATCCTGACATTTTTACTTGATGTTCAAAGTATGTGGCACTGGGGTGCCAATTTTACAGACTTTTCATTGTAATGCCCCAGTTAAACTGCACTTGTCACCCTGTGACTTAACTCATTTATTGAAGAACCCTTTCCTTCATCTCCATCTACCAAAATCCTACTTATCATTTAAGGCCCAGTTCAATTTTTACTCTCTTCATAAAACCTCCTTAGAAATTAGTTAATCTTTAATCTGTATTCCCATATCAGTTTGCCTATATCTTTTGTAAATCTTACCATATTGTGCCTTTTATTGAAAGACATTGAGTATGTTTCTTTCTCCTGCCAGCTCTGAGTCCTTGAAAGCATTAGCCTATAGTGTTTACTCGGTCTACTTTGCAGTCAAATAGATTGGTCTCAAATCTGGAACACCACTAGCTATGTGACTTTGGGCTTAGCTTCTGTTTCTTCAACTATAAAAAGGAATATACAGTAGTGTTGTAAAGTTTAAGTTATCTAACTTATTAGCACTATGCCTGGAGTAACTGTTCAATAATTATTTGCTGCTATTATTAAAGGCAGTGCTACAGCTTGTTCATCTTTCTGTCTCATGGACACATCCTCTAGCCTTCCCTCTTCCTTCACACCCTGTCCCAATCCAGTGCTTAGTCCAGTACCTTGCACAGACTAAGTGATCACTAAATTATTCTTGGGTGAAGGCTGAAAACATTACACAGTTTTCATATGAAACATTTAATTCAGTCTAGGGAGAAACAGTTCATGTTTGTATGAGACATCAACAGACGAATGCTTATGGGCTGTTCCAGCAAGATATATCAATGGAACATCCTGTCTGAGCACCAAAGAGCAGCCCCTTTCAGTATTGTCTGAACTAGCTGGCATTACGGAGAGTGGTGAAAGAGAAAGGGGAGGTTTCATATCCTAAGGAAGTGTTTGAAACTTAATGAGAAGTGTAGGCTGAGAAAATGACCCTGCTCTTTGAAAACCAAATGCAGCCGTGAATGTGAGGCTTACATACAACCGAGGCCATGTGTGAGCAACAGAGGCCAGAGTTTTGCAAAATCTTTTTCCTGGCCTGTGGTGAATTTTGAATCAAACCCACTCAGCATTTTGCTCTCTATAGACACAGCACATTTTTTCTCTAAATCCTCACTCTCAGCATGCTTAGTAACCAACATTCCTGATAAAAACCAATGAAACCAAATGAATTATTTGGGGGTTAGATATGAAGTTGGTCTTCCCCCTCCATTTCTTGTTCCAGCACTAAAGATGTTTATACTTATTACTTTACATTTCTTAAAACTACCAATATTCCAAAGGTATCACTGTTTGCTTGGATTCCATAATTTTTGCTGTTCTATTTTAAAGATAAGTATACCATATTTTATGAGTTACCTATTCTGGTGTTATTGGTAAGATTCCCATAAAGGTGAAAGTTTCAAAGACCACATTTTGTTTTTGAACTTTTCCTGAATTATATCTTGCTTAGTTGCAAATCCATCACAATGCTCCAGCAATTCTATATGTGTTTCCAAGCTTATCTTTTTATGAATTTGAGAAAGATTTAGACTTTTGCTGCTTTTAGCTAACTATTTTAGGAATGTTAAGCTTTATCATTCAGAGATGATAAAAATGGAATTTTCTTGAGCCTCACAGTACAGACAACTCATTGGTATTCCTGAGATCTGATTATTTTCCCTTGAGTAAAGATACAGAACAGCCCTATTATAGGATACACTTCAGGAGACCCTCAATAACTGTCAAACACAAGAAATTCAATTAAAATACTTTGTTCTTGAAACTAAAGGTTATAGATGGCTATCTGACTGATCTTTATTTGAATATATAACCTTTGATTCCTAACCTGTCCCTTCCACTGGAAAAAAAATCAATGGACCAGGATATAGTCAAGATTTTTCAGTTCTATCCCCTAAATGGTTTTTCTTTCATAGTATCTGCCCCTCCTCCCAGTATCTTAACTTGCTCTCAGCTAGCTGCTAAGTAATCACTGACAAAGTCTTGGTTGATAAGGCTTAAGCCAGGAGTGTGGAGTGAGTGTGTGTGTGTGTGTGTGTGTGTGTGTGTGTGTGTGTTAGAGAGAGAGAGAGAGAGAGAGAGAGAGAGAGAGAGAGAAGAAGAAGAAGAAGAAGAAGAAGAAGAAGAAGAAGAAGAAGAAGAGGAGGAGGAGGAGGAGGAGGAGGAGGAGGAGGAGGAGGAGGAGGAGGAGGAGGAGGAGGGAAGTGAGAGAAAAAGGAGTGAGGTGAGAGGAAAGAGAAGGTAGGATCCAGAAAGAAGAGTCGAAAATAGCAGGTCATTGCAGAAGCAACAGCTTGGAGATCGAAAAATGAAGCTCGGATATTGTTTTCTGGATAGGAATTCCTAGCTTATGGTGTTACTTGTCTCAATTAATCAAAAATTTCTTAGCAATTTAGCAACCAGCTTTCAATATTTGAAGGAATGTTTCTCTCATGGCAGAACTTCAACCACTTCAACAACTGCTGGAGAAGATAGTCCAGGGGTGATTTTGTGAGTCAGAATGATCAGCTCAGTGGTGTCGCCTGTAGGGTGCTAAGCAGAATTCCTGGCTCTGATTATTACTCAGACATTATTGAACCTGTAAGACAAAGAGTGGAAAACTTTATTGCCATACTTTATGAGCCAGACAATGCAATAGGAACTTATTTTACGTCAAAGGATGAAGTGTTTGGGGTCCTCCTTTTCCTATTCTAGCTCCACTGCAATGTTATTGAAGAGGTAGAATGTGAGGCATAAACAAACAGAGTTTTACACTCTCAGGCCACTTAAGAATAATTGGCCGTACAAATGCCTGTAAAAAAGTAGCTGCATCTTTTAGATTGTGTTGATAGAGGCCTGTCTTCATTTTTAAGTCCTACCTGTGAGGTAGATGAAGTATTTTCTCAGCTCCCCTCTTGTCTCCTCATGCAGTATCTGTCCTCTTCTTCTTGGCATTCTTGACTCCAACTATGGAATTCCCTTGAAGCCTAGTTTCAACCAACCCACTACAAAACTACCTTTATTGTAGGCATTCGACCTGACCATGGTAATACTTTGTCATTATAACACCCTTCTTCATGTGGTCTTTCATCTTATGAAGAGGCACAAATAAAAGGACAGGGAGGCCTTCCAAACCATTGAATTAGGGCCCCTTGAAGTTAGAAAAATCCTCCAAAAACTTAATAGTTATTGTTTTCTGCTTCTTCATGCTGTTACCATTATGATTTCAGAGGAATATTGTTGGTGTTCAATGGTGCATTTTGGACAAGATGACGTGATGGGGATGTATAGCAGAGATCCTCTTAGAATCCTTAAGTCATATTATCTAGGCAGCCAATAGCTCCATCTCCTCAGAAGCCTGGCCATATTCACAATGAAGAAAAGGGAAGCATCATACTTATCTTAGTCTGTTTAGGCTACTATAACAAAAATAACATGTACTGTACAGCTTATAGGCAGCAGATATTTATTTCTCACAGTTCTGGAGGCTAGGAACTCTAATAGAAAGCTGGAAGATTTGGTGTCTAGTGAGGTACTACGTTCTGGTTCATGGATGGCATATTTTCACTGTGTCCATACATGATGAAAGAGGCAAAGCAACATTCTGGAATCTCTTTTATAAGGGCAATAATTCTGTTTGTAAGGGCTTTGTATTTAATCATCTCCCAATGGCTCCATCACCTAACACCATAACATGGGTAATTAGAATTCAACATGGATTGGGCAGGAACACAAACATTTAAACCATAGCAATGCTACAGCAGTGATTCTCAGCCTTGCCTGTTTATCAGAATCATTGAAGGTATTTTAAAACACTGATGCCTGGATCCCTCCCTAAGATATTCAGATTAATTAGTCCATGTGAAACCAGAGTTTGTGAAGCCTCTCAGGTGATTTTAACCTACAGCCACCAAGATCATGAAACATTGTTACAATATGAAGTTTTTCACCTGGTAATAAATGGCATCCTATGAGTAATCCCACCCACACAGCAACCTATTGATGTAATATCAGGGTTTGATCATTCATCATCTTTGGATAAGGTGAGGGATGATCAATGTTCAGCAAGCTGAATCCTGACACTCAAACTCATCTGGAATTATTACTAATATTAACTCTTATTCTCTAGCAACTAGTTATTAGGGTTTGGGTACATTAAGGAGACCAATGTCCCTGTTGCCTAATACTTAGGAAATTCCTAGTATGTGGGATTTTAGTTTTAAAACCAGATAGTATCAGGAAATGAGGATGAGTAGGTTACCCAAGAAATATATGAGAAATAGACATGAACCATACAATTATTTGCATACTTACATTCTGAAGAACATAAACTGGGAAAATGTCCACCATGGATGCAAGGCTTTTTGCAGAAATCTACAATTTTATAGGGATAATTGAACTTATTTGGTTTTATTTACTTGGCATAGTCCTACAAAGGAAAAGTTCACAGTTGTAATAGCTCAAATAGCAAAAAATAAATAAAACAAAGAAAAAGAAACCACCAAAACTCCACATTCACTAAAGGCTTCTTGACCTGGAATTGTATACCTTGGTTGGAGTCTGGGATCCTGCCTAACGATTGTCAAGAGGCACTTGGGCAGTTTGCATGAAGAACGGCATCAGTACAGGAGGCCAGTAGTGATCCAAAGCCCAGAAAGAATCCACTTCATCAGTTGATGTTGAATAGAATTTGAGAATAGATCTGCTACTGGCCATCATATGAAAACTTTTTTATTTAATGGGAAGATAACCACACTGGAAAAACAAATCATGTTAACATTTACATGTCTGATGTACCTTACTCAAAGTCTGTTTTCTATAGGATGATGCTGTTTTGTAATTTTCAGGTGTAATTTTTTGTATAGGATGATGCTGTTTTGTAATTTGAGTGATGAGCCCTTGGTAAACTTGGCTACAAGGAATGCAGATTTTAATATACCAACAAATGCATTTTTAGAAAAATGATTTTGAGAGACATAAGAATTTTGTAAGAGATATAAAGACTTTGATTTATAAGAAATATAAAGTAGTCAGTGTATCTTTCACACAAAGTAGTAATGTATATAGTGATTAAAATTGACTTCAGGGGCTAGGGATGAAGCTCAGCAGCAGAGCATTTACCTGGCATGTGTAAAGACCGGGCTTCAAACTCCAACACAAAAACAAAAAAGAAAAGAAAAAAAAATGATTTTAGAATCAGATTGACAGGTTCAAAATCTGGTTCTGTTTCTTGGAACTTTGCAATGTGACCTGAAGAAATTTACTTAACCTCTCCAATTCTCCATTTTATTGTCTGTATGCAAGACCAGTGTACCTCCTTTGTGGGATTGTTCTGAGGACTACAAGAAATAATTGATATAAATCAGGGTCTCTCAACCTCACCATCACTGACATTTTGGGCTACATAATACCCTGTTTGGGGGACCTGTGCATTATGGGATACATGGCAGCATCCCTAGCCTCTAGCCATAACTACTCCTTTAAAATGTGACAACTGGAGCTTCAGATGTAACTTAGTGGTAGAGCACACGATTAGCACATATGGGGCACTAGCTTTAATCCCCAGCATCCCCACCCCCCAAAAAAGACATGACAATGAAAAATGTCTCCAGATATTGCCACATATCCCCTGGGGGTAGAGAAGAGAATAGGCCTTGGTTGAAAACCATAAGATATAAAGTTATTAGTATGATACTTTGAAAATAGTAGGTAGATTTGGAGAACTTACGCAGTAGCTATTATAATTATTAATACTATATAAATATTGGAACTGTGTTACTG
Organism: Urocitellus parryii; assembly: GCF_045843805.1. Classification (NCBI taxonomy): domain Eukaryota; kingdom Metazoa; phylum Chordata; class Mammalia; order Rodentia; family Sciuridae; genus Urocitellus; species Urocitellus parryii. Next base: position 34,498,525 of record NC_135547.1, on the reverse strand, counting down.
ATGCTGGAACTTAAAGATGTATAAGTATATTTAATTCTAAGAATAGCCTCTCAGACTCTTTTCTTTTGGGATGTGTAAACCAGCCTTATATTGCTGAGAGAAATATCAGAAAACATAACCTTCCTGCCTTGCATCCCCTGTACCTACTAGTCCTGCAAATCTAAAGACTTTCCAATATATTGATGTGTTATTAAAACATCAACATTAAAAAGAGCTTAAAAACACAGCTAATTTCTAAGTGAATATTTATCCAGAATGGGATCTTTGGCAACTTTATGACATTTATTGAATACTTTTTTCTTTCATTGAATTTATTTTCCCTTTACTGACATTCATACTCTACAGAATATGAGCCTCAACTCCTAATTCACTAATAAAATTATGGCAAAGCACCATGAGCTTCACCAATTATAAACATCTCTTCTCCTTTCTCAAGTCTTTCTCTGTTCATCTGCACTTTTTTTGGTACCAGGTATTGAATTCAGGGGAACTTAACCACTGAGCCACATCCCCAGCCTTTTTTTCTTTTTTTTTTTTTTAGTTTTTTTAGTTGTAGACAAACACAATACGTTTATTTATTTATTTTTATGTGGTGCTGAGGATCGAACCCAGTGCCTCACACATGAGAGACAAGTAGTCTACCACTGAGCCACAATCCCAGCCCAAGTTCTATTTTTTATATATTTTATATAGAGACGAGGTCTTAGGGCCTTGCTAAATTGCTGAGGCTGGCTTTGAACTCACGATCTTCCTGCCTCAGCCTCCAGAACCACTGGGATTACAGGCACCATCACCATGCCTGGCCCATCTTTATTCTTATTCAAGGAAAAAGAATCTTTCTTCTGAATCTTCATGCCCCTGGGGCCCTGTTTAAAAGAACTTGTTCTAATTATGGCATTTGCCAATATATGGAAGGAACTGGAGAATATTACGCTAAGTAAAATAAGCCAGTTCCCCCACACCAAAGACTGAATGTTCTGTCTGATATGTGGATGCTAATACACAATAAGTGGAGGGAGGAAAATAGAAGTTCATTGGATTAGACAAAGAGGAAAGAAGGGAAGTGAGGGGGATGGGAACAGAAAAGATAGTAGAATGAATTGGACATAACTTTCCTATGTGCATATATGAATGCACAACCAGCAAAATTCCACATCATGTACAACGACAATGGATTCTAATTAGAATAAGATATACTCTATGTGTATATAAAATGTTGAAATATACTCTACTGTCATGAATATCTAACAAAGAACAAAGAAAAAAGAAGGTTTCGTTCTAGTATTTATCCATTCCTAAGCCACATTTTCAGTTAATTCCTCTCCATCAGTTTCTTTGCTCTCCTAAAAATACATTTCCCCCATCTAGAAAAGCCCTTGGCCACTAACTGCAGTCTCATTTCTTTGTTGAACCCCACAACACTTTCTTCCATTTTTTTTTTTTGTTGTTGTTGTTGGGTCCTTTTTTTTTTTTTTTTTTTTTTTTCCCAGCCCTTAAATGTTTGCATTACTCAGTATTCTGTCCTCACTGGTATTGTGGCTCAGTGGTAGAGTACTTGTCTTCACTTTCACTTTTCACTCAACACTACCCTTCCTAACTCCACTCAGGAAAATCACTATTTTTTTTCTCAGGATTCAATTATCAACTCTTTGCTGTTATTTTCAAAGTCTCTTCTTTGGATTCTGAACTTGAGATACATTTAGCCAAAATGCCTACTCTATGCCTCCACTAGGAGGCATATTGGTATGTAGGTACTAAATACCTCCACTAATCTAGCAGGTAGCCCCAAATCAGCATATATAAAATGGAACCCCCATTACATTCTATCTTAAAATAACTCCTCAACCAATGGTTTTTAAACAGCATCCACTCAGTTATCCAAGCCAAAACTCTTGATGTCATTCTTGACTGTTCTCCTAAACCTCCCACAACCAACTGATTAGCAGGAACTGTCAATTCTACCTCCTACATATTTATTCAGTCCACCCATTCCTCTTCATCTCTATTGGCATGCCATCTCACTCCTAAACTACTATGAGAACCTCATAACTGATCAACCTTGACCTTGCACTGCCCCTGTTTTGTACTAATTTAGAAAGTCAAAGGGAGCTTTCGAAATTAGTACAAAACTGACTGTATCACTGTCCCATTTAAAAACTCCAGCTGCTGCCCATTGCCAATTTGGGGTTGAATTCAAATTCCTTGCCATGGCTCTGTAGGGTTCTTCATTAGCTGACCCCTGCTTACCTCTGTGACAATGTCACTACAAAATCACTCACTTAAAATTTTCAGTTGCTCAAATGACCTTGCTTTCTTTTCTCTTTGGATTCCCACACATAGTATGCTCTGCTTAAGTCATCTGCTTCGCCTCTTAGTTAGTTGATCCCAACTCACCCTTTTAGTCCCAGTGTAAACATTACTTCCTCTGAAAAGCCTCCTGGACCCCTCAGTTCTGTGATAGGTGTCCCTCTTTATGTGCTACATAAGGTCTACCCTATGTTAGTGTTTATCAGTTTGTTTTATAATGACAATTTACATGTCTTTCTTCTCTATTAGACTACAATTTCTATGAGGGTGTTTCCAGCCCTCTAGCACATGGTAGGTGTTCAAGAAATACTTGTAGAAGGGGCTAAAAACATGCAATGGAGAAAGGATAGCATCTTCAACAAATTGTGCTGGGAAAACTGGAAATCCATATGCAACAAAATGAAACTGAGTCCCTTTCTCTCGCTATGCACAAAAGTTAACTCAAAATGGATCAAGGAGCTTGATATCAAAACAGAGACTCTGCGTCTGATAGAAGAAAAAGTTGGCTCCGATCTACATACTGTGGGGTCGGGCTCCAAATTCCTCAATAGGACACCCATAGCACAAGAGTTAATAACTAGAATCAACAAATGGGACTTACTCAAACTAAATAGTTTTTTCTCAGCAAGAGAAACAATAAGAGAGGTAAACAGGGAGCCTACATCCTGGGAACAAATTTTTACTCCTCACATTTCAGATACAGCCTTAATATCCAGAGTATACAAAGAACTCAAAAAATTAGACAATAAGACAACAAATAACCCAATCAACAAATGGGCCAAGGACCTGAACAGACACTTCTCAGAGGAGGACATACAATCAATCAACAAGTACATGAAAAAATGCTCACCATCGCTAGCAGTCAGAGAAATGCAGATCAAAACCACCCTAAGATACCATCTCACTCCAGTAAGATTGGCAGCCATTATGAAGTCAAACAACAACAAGTGCTGCCGAGGATGTGGGTAAAAGGGTACATTGCTGGTGGGACTGCAAATTGGTGCGGCCAATTTGGAAAGCAGTATGGAGATTCCTTGGAAAGCTGGGAATAGAACCACCATTTGACCCAGCTATTCCCCTTCTCGGACTATTCCCTAAAGACCTTAAAAGAGCGTACTATAGGGATACTGCTACATTGATGTTCATAGCAGCACAATTCACAATAGCTAGACTGTGGAACCAACCTATATGTCCTTCAATAGATGAATGGATAAAAAAATGTGGCATTTATACACAATGGAGTACTACTATTCTTCCTACTATCCTAACTTGCAGAATTTCTTGCTTTTTTGAAAACACACCTCACTTCATTCCATCACCCCTGTTGGTTCCTCAAACTTGAGAAAACCCATTCCCCTATCAGTGCTAAAGGAGTAATATTTTTTAATATCTAACTAAAATGACACTTCTATTATGCAGCTACAATTAATACTCATTCTGAGCCTCTTCTTTACCTCATTTGTACTTTGTAGTTAAAATACTCATCACTTTCTTCCTGGTCTTGTAGCAATGCTCATGTCTACACTGTAAACTCCATGAGGTCAAGGACTCTCACTTGTTCACCCTTCCAACCTCCAAAGTATCCAATTCAGTATCTGGAATGCACATATTAGGCATTTGGCAATTATTCCATGATTGACTTGGCCACATCTGCAAGCTCCTTACCCACTCTCTTTCCTATATCTGCACTCTTGGTCTCTACTAATGTAATAGTCAGGCAGGCAACTTGCTTTGAATGAAATCCAGGTGGACACACCCAACTCTGATGAGATTCTCCCAGCTTCAGTAGAAGCAGTTTCTGGATGTTTGCCTAACTTCCACAACCCACTATAACTTGCCCTGTCTGACATATAAAGCCTTGCTCTACATTATGCTAGCATTTTCAGTTCAGCCTTTGTTCATGCTGTTGACCACACCAGAAATGTTCTCCCCTTATTCTGATCAAATCCCCCCAAAATTTAGAACCAAATTAAATCTTACTTTATCCATGATGTCATCTTTATTTGAGCCCACGTTTATCTCTCCTATGGCTAAATTCCTTTGCCAGAGATAGTGTAATATATTATGATATTCTCAAATTCTTCCATGCTTTTCTCAGTAAGAGGATTGACTCTTTGAAGCAAGGATCATGTGTAAATCTGCTTTGATAGAGATAGTGTAATATATTATGATATTCTCAAATTCTTCCATGCTTTTCTCAGTATGAGGATGGACTTTTTGAAGCAAGGATCATGTGTAAATCTACTTTGATATAGTACTGCTGATTATTAGATTGATAAGTCAACAAAGAGATTTTCTTCCTTATCACTAAATTCTCATAAGTGGGAAAAAAATCCCCATATCCTACTTTGCCTGTAAAAGAACTATATAACCAGGTCTGGGAGAAAAACTAAGGATTAGCCAATACTACTCAAAATGAGAAATTTTTAAAATAAATGTTTTTTTTAAAACAACTAAGTTCATGTCTATGCAGATAATCTAGATGGCTGTTTTGCAGTAGGTTAAGGCAATTGGGAGAGTGAATTTTATTTTTATTTTTATTTTTTTAGAGAGAGAGAATTTTTTAATATTTATTTTTAGTTTTCGGTGGATACAACATCTTTATTTTATGTGTATGTGGTGCTGAGGATCGAACCCAGTGCAGCGTGCATGCCAGGTGAGCGCGCTACCACTTGAGCCACATCCCCAGCCCAGGACAGTGAATTTTAAATCATTGATTTGGTTAGTGGTTATGAAACATGGTTACACAAGGCCCTGATAAATCAAATTCATTATTATGGGCTTTTTTAATTATAGGAAAAATAAAGCCTACATTCCTGATGATTAGATCATTCTGGGACTGAAACCAATGTGATTGATATTTGTACTCATTTTTCATAGATTTAGTCCATTCAAGCATTTAAAAGACTATTTATAAGGTTGAATAACTAGGCATGGTTTGACTCAGAGAGTTTTGCCTAAGCACCATACATGACACAAGGAAGAATTGAAGGGCAGAGTTAAACAGAAGACACAGTGTAGCTTAGGCTTTGTAGGAACTGCACACTGTATTTTCAGGAGGTGCAGGAAGAGAGAAAAAACATAACAGCATTTCTCCTCTTATTTCTTTATTTTTAGCTTCATTTCTTGTTCTAAGAAATCAGTTTCCTCTTAAGCATCTTTACATTTTTCTAGCACAATGAACCACATTTTAATTTTCCAACCATTACTTTAACTCATGTAATTAACTATGCTACTGACCATATCAGAAGGCAGATGAGATCAGACATTATATGGAGGTCTGGTTTGCTTCTTATAGTCACTCATTTCTATATTTCTTATATTAATGAGGGTAAAACATTGCATTCTTTCTTTGGGCTCTGTTTTGTGTTCTCCAGCTGTCCACTACAGAATGTTAACTATTCTATGATTAAAGTTCTCCTGGAAACCTTTAAACTTCACCAGTCACTAGCCATTGGTTTAGTGGGTCACTCCAGCCATCATTTTTTTACCATCCACCAATATCTACTTCCAAGGATATTTGACTAGAAATATCTCCTCAACTTAATAATAATAATAATAAAATAAACCACATAGAAACAATGCCACACAGAAACATAAGTTCATTAATGTTCAAAACGGTATTATCTATAATAGTAAAAAAAAAAAAAAAAACAAATGTCTACCATGTGATAAAAGGATAAACATAAGGTGGTATATCTGAAGCAAGAACAAATGACAGGCAGTTAGTGTAAATTGTGGAATGGGTCATATGGGGAAGATGGAAGCTGATTTGGATCTGGGAAGGTGGAGACTGCCTCTGGGGGCCAGAGTCCAGGGCTGCTGCAACCTGTTCTCAAAGTGACTTGCCTCCAGGGGATTGTTCCTCCCTTCAAGGAGCTATTAATGAATGCCTTGGGTGCTGCTCCCTTACTGATCCCTGGGAGGCTTCCTTCTGGCCCTTGGATCACTCCACCTTGGCTCACCTTTTGGTCATGAGTCACTTTGGTCACGGTGGTCACGTATACCCTGGATGGGGGTGGAAAAGGCCATGAGAACAAAGAAATTCTAAAATGTATAAAAGGGGCAGGACACCCCCACTTCCTTGAATACCAGTTCTAGATCCTTCTCTGCACAGAAGTTTGTCTCTGTTCTATCCTTTAAATAAAACTTTCTATGCTTGCTTTGGTGTTTCTGGACCCTGGTTGATTTTCATCCCGGATATCATTCCCACAATGGAAAATTATTTGTCAGTAAAACAGAATGAAATACTGATACATCTACAAAATGGATGGTACTTGAAATACTATGTTAAGTGAAAAAAGCCAGATTAAAAAATGCCACATATTGTATGATTTCACTTATTGCAAATGTACAGAATAGGAAAATCTATAGACAGAAAGCAGATTAATTTGCCAGGGTCTGTATGTATGTCTTCAAAGACTATTAAAAGGTGTGGGTATTCTTTTTGGAGTGATTAAAAATATTTAAAACTAGATTGTGATGATGATTGCACAATTGTGAATATACTTTAATACTTGGAATTATATGTTTTAGATGGGTGAATTCGTCTGGTAAGTGAATTATATTGCAATAAAGAAAAAAACCCTTAGAAGCATCCTTTTGCGGACAGAGCAGGTTTCCAATTTCAAATACTAGTTCTGAATCAGAATCACCAGGGTATGGACCAGGAATCTGCATTATAACAAATCCTTGGGTGATTATTATTGCACAACTACAGTTTAAGCAAGACTGAATTAGAACAAGCAAACCTTTCAGGGTCTGCATATAAATGAAATTGTCTCCACTTAAGGAGAGAGGTGGAAATTACACCTCAAGTGAATTACACTCAGGTTCATTGCTGTTGTTTGGGTATTTAAGTTTCGAATGCATCATTCTTTGTGCAGCTACTTAAAATTTTCAGATCAAGTTTCTTTTATTCCTTTGGGAGAAATATAGAAAACACTGGACCCACTAATCCTTTGTTCCCTACAAATTCAAATTACAGAATTGTTATTGCTATCACTTCTGAAGGCATTGATAGAAAACTAGTTCCATTTTTTCTTCCTTCCACAGCTAAGGGGGAAAGACTAAAATCCAGCCCTGTAAAGTAAGAAATGTGAGTGAAGTTACAACCTATGATTGTTTGTCTTGAGTGTATTTTGCTCAGCTGTCATAGAGATTTTAAATTGTATATCAGGATGGATATTAAGTTGATTCCCCCAAAGACAAGGAATGATAACTGTGTGGCACATTCTAGCTCTACAAGCAAAAATCTCTTTATCATACATTACTTCAGGTATTAAAGCTCTCTTTATTTCCCCACCCAAAATGTACAAGAACAAAAAGTTACTTCTCTATAATATTTAAAGTACTGAACCAATCAGTAGTACTGGGATTTATTGAATGAATTGTTTGAATATCATTATAGAAAAATGTTTTTCTAGGCAGTAATCCAGCTGATCTCGGCAATTTTGTTGTCAGAAATAACTGAACAAATTAGATTGGCATTGGATGGGTGACTAGACAATGGGCTAATCTTGATAATCATACAGTACCGATTTAGGGAGTTGCTGGGTAAATATAGCATGAGTTTATAAATTCCACATAGATTTCACATTGATGGAGTTCTGTGCTGTGAGCTATCTAATCATTCATATAATAAAAATGTTAGGTTACTTCTTCATCATAATTTCCTTTCCAATAGAAAATGACATCTGCAGAGCATAGTTTAGGCAGTTTTATTCTGATATGAGAACTCTGTATTTTCTTATTTCAAAATTTAAACATGTGAAATTTAAATGAAGTACAGGATTTAATTTAGAGTTATTACCTATAATCTGATTTTCAATTCAATATCATATTGAATATTCATTGACCATGCCCTGTGGTGCCAAGATTTACACTAAATAGATATCATGAGGTTGGGTGAATAAGATGTAACTCCTGGCCTTGAGGAGATCAGAAGAGGAACTATGCAGCTTTCCTTATTTATAAACTGTATCTGTGATAATGGATTGTGGTTCTACGTAGTAAAAAAAAAAAAAAAAAAACTGGAAATGAAATAACAGGCTAAGTATTTGAACTTGGCAAAAATGAAAATCTAAAAATCTTATCTTTTCATAAAAGTCACAATGACATATAGACACTGATAATAGCATTAAATTCTAAATGGTAACGTTGAATCTTGGCTAAACTATACCCTGTTATTTTAGTAGGTTGGACACACAACTTGGGACATATGCCGTTACTCTTATTCTGCTCATTTCCCACATTTTCATGAGTTTAATTTTTCATCTTAGCCTTTGTTCTTACAGTGCTTGATGTTTAATCACTGAAGGCTGAAAAAAGGAAAACACCAGAAAATGTTAAAAATCCTCATAATGTTCATATTTCCGTAATTCACAAAGTGTCAGCTGAAAATAAGATTGGTTGTGATTTTTCATTTCCTTGAGGCTATTATTGGAAACAACTTTTATAGATCATGCTACTCTTTGCTTTATGAATGGAATTTTGGCTGTGGTAGATTAGTACTGACTATCCTTCCCAGTAAGTCTAGCAGGCTGCAGACTAAAGTATCTCACCAGCACCCTTCCTTCCCTTCCCACATCACAGAAATTTTTAGAACCTGATGTTGGATGTAAGTGAATTTATAATTGCTCTCATGTGCATCATAAAACATGGTCTACTAGAAGCTCCTTTTCAGCTCTCCCTTGCTAGTAATAAAGGAGGAAAATGATAAGGTTTCCTAAGCCTGCTTAGAAGCTCAATGTCAGAAAACTGTCAGGGGAGTTGGTACTGAATGGGAAAAAATCGCATTTGAGAGTACCACAAGTGTAATTTGAAGTTGGTCTTAATTAAGATGGTTAATGGAAATGAAATGATTTTTTTCTTTAAAACTACATGAGGCCAGGCATGGTGGTGCACACCTGGAATGCCAGCAGCTCAGGAGATGAAGGCAGAAGGATTGCAAGTTCAAGGCCAGACTCAGCAATTAAAGAAAGCCCTAAGCAACTTAGGGAGACCCTATCTCAATATAAAAAAATACAAAAAGGACTGGAGATGTGGCTCAGTGGTCAAGTACCCCTGAATGCAATCTCTAGTACAAAAAAATCTACGTGAAAAAGATAATTAAAGAAAATATGTCACAACATTTGTCATTTTAAAGCCTAAAGTAAATCTCACACAATGAATCTAGCTTCTTCCAAAATGTCTCGGAATAAGGCAACCAAATTTTTGAAAACAAAAACTCTGTTTCCAGTTACTTCATTTTCTTTATTAAAAATATTTTAATTTTAGAGGAGTTTTAAGTTCCGAAAAAAAGTACAGAGAGATCCCATGTACTTCTGCTTCCCACCCCAGCCTTGCACAGCCTCCACATTATCAACATCCTGCACTAGTGTAGCATATTTGTCAGAACTGATCAACCTACAATGACATGTCATTATCACCCAGAGTTTATAGTACACATTAGGGTTCACTTGTGGTGCTGTGCATTCTATAGATTTTGGCAAACATATAATGACATGCATCCACTATTAGAGTATTGTACATGGAAATTTTACTATCCTTAAATTCCTCTGTGTTCTGCCTGTTCACCTCCCCTCATCTACATTTTAAGAGACAAAGTGTTGCATATCTATTATCTCCCTAATCCAGCATTTCTCAATCTTGGCCCCTTGACGTTTTGGACAGAATAATTTTTTTGATATTTTTCTTAGTTGTAGTTGAACACAATACTTTTATTTTATTTATTTATTTTTATGTGGTGCTGAGGATTGAACCCAGAACCTCGTTCTAGGTGAGCGCTCTACCACTGAGCCACAACCCCAGCCCCAGAATGAAGGTCTATCCTATGCATTTTAGGATATTTAGCAGCATCCCTGGCCCCTACTCAGCAGATGCCAGAAGCACTGCTGTTTTCAGTTGTAACACCCAAAACTATCTTCAGACATTGCCAAATGCCCCCTAGGAGCAGGTAGCAAAATTGTCCACTGCTAAGAAACACTGGCCTAATCTAAAGTATACTCTACTTCCAAAATAATACCTATATTATTCTACGATGACTTGTACAGTTAGTCATTAAATGCTAGGCAACAAATATCTGTAGTGCCTACTGTAGGCACTATACACTTATGCTATACTAACCAGACAAGTGCTATCAAGTTCTTCATATATTAAGAAGTGACAAAGTTGCTGGTCATGGTGGTACATGCCTATAATCCCAGTGACTCAAAAGCCTGAGGAAGGAGCATCACAAATTTGAAGCCAGCCTTGGCAACGTAGTGAGACCCTGTGTCAAAATAAAAAATAAAAACCTCAGTGGTAAAATACCCCTGAGTTCAGTCCCCAGTACCCCCCTCACACCCGCAAAAAAAAGTGACAGAGCAGGGCGTGGGCTGTTACAAACAAATGTAAAAAAAAGATGTGTGATAGCTACACAGAACATTATGGCATGATTGACCAAATCAATTCAACCATCTTCATGATCTAGTGACCATTCCCAGGAGAATGGACTCAGAGGAAAAATGCATTGATCTTTATGATTGCTTAACTGGTTGGACTTGCTATACTGTGGTCTGCTTCAGCAGTCACACACAAGATATGGACAGTGGCCCTACAGGGAAATGGTTCTGAATAATTAACAGGGGAGATGGACTCTATACAAATCCCCACCTCCATCCCACCTCCATCCCACCTCCACCACCACTTTCCTGTGATAGCAAGGGACTCTTCACTGATTGCCTTGGGAAATTGCTGTCAGTGCCTCAGTTTTGTTTTCATATAGCTTCTATAAATAGAGGAGGGACTGGTGAAAAGCTGGAATCCTTTCCCATTGGTCAGTATCTGTGCTGTTCTGGTTGTTAAATTGGAATGTAACTGAACAAGTAAAATTTGAGATTTTATTTGGAGATTTTCCTTGTGAAAGATTTAAGCATTAAACTAATCACAGAGTCTGTGAGACAACAGAAATGACACAGGCATGTGCAGTGGTAGGCCATGGGATTTCTTGGCAAAACTAATCCTATTTGCATATGGCCTCAGATTATGGGTTTCTGCTTCCTCTTTGTCCTTTCCCTTTTTATGAACAGACTTAACATAGTCATTGTTATTTTCTCTCATTTTGCTTTATTGGCTTTTTTTATAATGGACCAAAAATAAATAAATTCATAATTGGCTCATTGAAGACATTTTACTATATTTAATTTTTTATTTTCAATGTATCTCTTAGAGTATGTGAAGCTACTTAATTCCTTAGCTGTTAGAGTCAGTCAAAATGTATATTCCCCCTTACAGACCTCCAAATTGGTCTTCTCCTCGGTAAATCCTAAGATTTTTTTCTAGCTCTAATTGTTCATAATCAATTGGCTATTATAATCAATATGTACTCGGCGTTACTGCATGCTGGAACCTCAGCAGATAGAAGAGGAAAGGGGTAGGAAAAAATTTCACAAAAGGCCAGACTGAAATCTCATGGACTAACTTGGTTGTAGTAATATACCCTCAAGAATATGTTTGGCATGTCCAATCAGAGTTCAAAAGATAAGGCACACTTAACTGGGCACAGTAGCACGCACCTGTAATCCCAGTAACTCTGGAGGGTGAGGCAGGAGGATTGCAAGTTTGAGGCTAGCCTCAGCAATTTAGTGAGACCCTGTCTCAATATAAATAAAATAAAAATGAACAAGGGCTGGGGATATAGTGCAGTGGTAGACTGTCCCAGATTCAATCGCCCATACTAAAAAAAAAAAAAAAAAAAAAAAAAAAAAAAAAAGATGAAATGCAGTTGGGCTTTATTAAAGGGATCGGGAACCAGTAGGACTAAATATTTGAGGGCAAGACCTGGTACTGAGTGGTCTGTTTGTGTTAGAGCATGATACCAGCTAAAAGAGGAAACTATGTAGAGCAATATCCATCTCCCAGAAGCATTGAGAGGGGAAAGCATTTCTTAGAGAATCAGGGTCCTGATCAATAAGACTGGAAATCAGATAAGGCCTAGCCTCAATGTAGGAATTATAACTGTAATCAGAAAGGCAAGGTAAAATGCCAATCATAAACCATAGCCCAACATTGGCAATTCAGAGAAAAGAAGGCAGTTTAGTAAGCACACATCAGACATAGAGGACCTCAGACAGTAGTTATACTCTCAGAAGGGAATGCCTAATATTCTCCTGGTTTTAGGCAGAATTTGGCTTGCTAGAGGTAGGAGGCAGAGTACTTGTAGCTTCTATCAGAGAGGGCTAGGAAAAGCCACTTATACAATTTCATCCAATTCCACTACCAGTACTTACAGAAATATCCAGTTCATTGATTGCTGGCTTCTTTCAGCTATGGTCTTTATTTCTACCAGAGTTGTAAGTAACTCTTAAAGAATTAAATGTGCTCAAGCCTTAAATATTGAGCTATGAGATTTCTGTTTATTGGTAGACTTTATACACTAAACCAGAGTTGGCAACCTTTTTCTATAAAGGTCCAGATAGCAAATATTTGAAGTTTTGCAGGCCATGTGGTATCTGTCATAAGTACTCAACTCTGCCACTCTAGCATGAAAGCAGCCACAGTCAATATGTAAACAAGTCAGTATGGCTCTGATCCAACAAGACTTTATCAACCCTGAAGTTTGAATTTCATAAAATTTCCATGTGTAATGAAATATTCTTCTTCTTTTGTTTTTTTTCAAGGATTTAAACATGTAAAAATCATTCTTAGCTCATGAGCCATACAAAAACAGGCAGCAGGCAATAGTTTGCAAATCCTGTACTAAACCTAAACAAATGATGATTTATTTAGTGAGCAATGATCTGCCTGATTCTGCCTACTAGACCTCCAACAACACAATCAGGGCCACATAATCCTACTGGTAGGATTAGCCCTACTCTAAGCTCTGTTAAAAATCAAACCACACACCACGAGAATATAAGAAACTCTACCTAGTATCTATTTTCCATAAAAATCAATCTGATTGCCAGTTCTGCTCTATTTCTGCACTTCATTCTGGTAATAGCAATCTGATGTGGTTGTTATTGATAAAGCCACTTGGGTTGCACTCCAGTTTCTACAAAAGTTCTTATATGTTCAAAGTTTCTGCTTGGCATCAAGTTCCTACAAAACTAGAGTCTTGCCAAGACTCCCAATCCAAATACTTCTGGAGACAGAAGTGTTACATGTTAGCCTTATGCCTACAGCTGGGTTCCTGTGACTTTTTACCTGATCTTCCTGACCTTGACTCTCTACCTTCCTGATCATCCTCCAATGGTAAGTTGAGCTATAGGCCTTACTAACCTGGCCAATCTCACGGAGCCTGATTGAGGAAGTTAATATCATATGAACAGAAAGCCACAAAGGAAAATACTAAACATCCAAAGACTGTATGAATAATTTTGATTTATTTTTATTTTTTGTGGTGCTGGAGATAGGACCTAGGGCCTCACACTTGGTAGGAAACTGCTCTGCCACTCAGCTAAACCTTCAGACTTAAAACAGCTTTTGTTATAAACAGAAACCAAGATGTCTTGATTTTTAAAAATATTTTTTAGTGTTGATGGACCTTTATTTTATTCGTTTATTTACATGTGGTGCTTAGAATTGAACCCAAAGCCTCACAAGGCAAGCAGTCTACCACTGAGCCACAACCCCAGCCCCAGTTGATTTTTTTTTTTTTGTCTCATCCTATCCTTAAAGAAGTGTTGGAACTGAATTTCTTCTTGTAACAGTAGCTGCTTGACACTGAAGTAAAAATCACACACAATAAAACTCTTAGCATCTGTATCAAAATACCCTAAAAACTAGTTTGGGCTTTACAAATCCTGTTAAGTCTCTGGATTCATAATTTTGCTTCATTCCTAATTAATCAAGATTTTTCCAGATTTTTATGGAATATATGAAGTGATTTAGTCACATGGCTTTAGTATATTTTTGTAATTCTTTTTCTCCTGAACTGAATTCTACCCTATGATACATAGTCATTCCCATTTGCCAATGTATTAATTACCATTGCAAGTTGAAATGATACATTATAGCCGGGCATGCTGGTGCACGCCTATAATCCCAGCTACTCTGGGTGAGGCAGAAGCATCTCAAGTTCAAAGCCAGTCTTAGCAATTTGTGGGAAGCCATTCTCACATGTGATTGGGCACCTCCCTGATTGGGTGTGATGCGTTCTGGCTAAACTGTGTCGGAACTAATCCCCACCCTTTCTAGGTGTGAGAGCCCATCTGTGTGGGGGTGTGACTGACCATTGACCCTGAGACCAATCACTGACCCTGACCTTGGAATGCTGTCCCCCTCCACCTTCATTGGAAGGAATTTTCCCCTGAATTTCTTGTTCTCCAATAAAAGGCCACTCTCTGGCATGCCCTGTCTCTCTCTCCTGCTAGTCTGTGTAAACCTCGCTGCCCCACTGGGTGGCTCGAGGCAGGAGCCAGAGGGGAGAGCCGTCTTAGACCTGGTCAAAGAAAAAGGTAAATTGAGTTTTGTGTGTTTATTTTGATCTCACTAGTTAACTTCTATGCTTCAAACCTCTAGTATGAAGCTAGCGTGCTGGTCACGCGGCGGAATTGGCACCCACGAGGGAGCATTTTAGACTAACTAGCCTGAGTGGGAGCGCACTATAAAGATAAAGGAATTGGTGACAATTTTGGGTCACAAAAGTACCTGGAGGTACTGAAGGGACGAGAGAGACGTTAAATTATTTAAAATGGGAAATTCAACTTTTACTGATAAGGACATGTATTTGACTATTTTAGAAACCATAATTAATCAGAAAGGAAAACAGATAAAAAAGACTCAGTTATTACAATTCTTAAAGGTTGTAGGTGAATTTTGCCCTTGGTTTTGTGACCAAGATTCACCAAATTCACATACTTTGGAGAAATTAGGGAAGAAATTACAAAAAAAATTTGCCTTTCTAATGAATTACCTGGAGGCATAGAAAACATTCAAAAAACTTGAACCGCCTTACAAATTTGTCTTTTTGATTACTTGGATCAGAACTCCTGGCCCCTGAAGATCTGTTGAAAGGCATTCAGAGAGCTATTAAGTCTATTCAAATGGAAAATCTGCCTGAGGCTAAGTTAATTTCTTTTCCCTTGAGCCATTATTATGAAAGTTAGGAATGTAAGCTTGCCTAAAATACATCAGGGTAGCCTAGAGGAAGATTGTAGAAGTCAAGGTCATAGAGAGGAAACATCCACAGTCATAGAGAGTCCTCCGGAAGAGATAGACAATCGTCCTGGAGAAGAAAATCTGGAAGAAATTCCTAGAGAGGTACAGAGCCCTTCTCCACCACGTGTCTTAGGAGCCCAATTTCAAAATGACGATGGCGGAGATTCTTCCCACGAGTCTCAGTCTGAGGAAGAGGAATCAGACATTGAAATTCAGGACTTACAGTGAAATTTTAACAGACTGAGTTTAACACTGCCTGCCCAGGCTATTAGAATTCGGTCATTATCTGCTAAAAGGACAAACTTTAAAAGGTACTCTGAATTAACAATGACTTTTCTTACCCCGTTCCAGCGAGGCATTAAGAAAACGCAGGAGGCGGGAGAGGACATTAGCGGTTTTCAACTTTTCCCAGTTTTTGAGCAGTTTAATGACCAGGACCAAAGGGTTCGAATTCATGCTATAATTCCATTTAAGACTATTAAAGAATTAAAGAGTGCTTGTGAGAATTATGGTCCGAATTCACCATTTGTACAAAATTTGATTCATACCATATCCTCACAACCATTTCCACTGAGTGATTGGGTTTCATTAGCCAGATCTTGTTTGAGTGGCAGAAACTTTTTGCTTTGGCAGTCTTACCAGGCTGATTTTTGTGCTGAACAAGCAGAAAAGAATAGAAGACAGAATTTGCAGACCCCAGTAGAAATGTTTTTAGGAACGGGTTAATTTGCTGGTTTAGAAAGACAATTAAATTATGAATTTTCAGTGTATGATCTGTTAACTGACTGTGCTAAACATGCCTGGAAACAAATAATTTCCAAGGACCAGACCAATTTAGTTCTTACCAGAGTCAAACAAGGTGCCAATGAGCCATATTCGGATTTTGTAGCTCGGTTGTACCAGACAGCAAATCGGTCTATTGGAGACCCAGGAGCTTGTGAGTTTATTGTTAAGCAATTGGCATTTGAAAATGCAAATAAATATTGTCAGGATGTTCTCAGACCCCATGGGAAAAAAGGAACAGTTTCTGAGTTTATCAGCTTGTGTTCTGAGATTGATTCCACCCATTTGCAGACAGTAACATTAACCGCGGCCCTGAAGCAAACTTTACAACCACAGGAATTGGTACAAAAACCCCACGGGATATGTTATCTCTGTGGTAAGGATGGCCATTTTGCGCAGAAATGTCATACTCGTGATTTTAAGTTCAAGGCTCCTTTTGCTGTTGATAATAGATATTGCAGGACTCAATCCCACATGGCGGATCAAGATGGCGTTGATCAGCCCACCTTCTTGTCATCATTTGCGCCTGGCCGGAACACAAACTTCCAGTTGGCCTTCCCCCGGGCCGAAAATGAAGAAGTAGATGATGGTCGAGCAAATTGAGTCATTGTGCCGACCATAAGGGCTGCCATTTTTTATTTTACCAGAGTGGAATAGACAGTTTCCTTACAAACTTTCAATGATTTTCAAAAACTATTAGGAGATATTAATTGTCTGAGGCCATCCTTAAAACTAACTACTTCTGAATTAAGTCCTTTATTTCAGATATTACAAGGAAATCCTTCTCCAACCTCTCCACATCAGCTGACCATAGAGGCTAGAGCAGCTTTAAAAAGGGTTGAAAATGCAATTAAAAATGCACAACTTAGTAGAGTTGATCCTAAAGAAATAGTGTATTTGGACTGGGGATGTGGCTCAGGTGGTAGCTCGCCCATCTGGCATGCGTGCGGCCCAGGTTCGATCCTCAGCACCACATACCAACAAAGATGTTGTGTCCCCTGAGAACTAGAAAATAAATATTAAAAATTCTCTCTCTCTCTCTCTCTCTCCTCTCTCACTCTCTCTTTAAAAAAAAATTTTAAAAAAAGAAATAGTGTATTTATTAATATTTCCAACTGAGCGTACCCCAACAGGAGCCATATGGCAAAGATTGGGAGTTATTGAATGGATTTATTTAGGCCACTCCCCTCAAAAAACATTGATTTCTTTTCAGGACTCTATTGCTCAATTAGTCATTAAAGATAAAACAAGGATTTTACAATTAATTAGATCTGAGCCTGATATCATAATTATTCCATTTTCTGTTCAACAGAATAATTGGCTTTTTCAAACTTCTAGCTTATGGCAAATAGCTTTTGCTGATTTTCCTGGCCTGATAGATAGTCATTACCCTCATGATAAAATTATTCAATTTGCATCATTAACATCACTTATTTTTCCAAAGATTGTGCATGTACACCCTATAGATAAAGCTCTATCGGTGATCACTGATGGTTCAAGCTCAGGTAAAACAGGTTTTTATAGTCGTGTTCACACAGAGGTAATGCAAACTTCATATACTTCTGCCCAGAGAACACAGCTTCAAGCTCTGATTTATGCCTTAAATTACTTTGCAAATTAGTCTATTAATATTTATTCTGACAGCTTATATGCAGTCAGAGTTACCAAAAATATTGAAACTTCAGTTATTGGGTATACTTCATCACAAGTGTTATTTGAATTATTTCATAATTTACAAAAGGCAGTGCAAATGTGAAAATACCCATGTTTCATAGGACACATATAGGCTCATACTAATCTTCCAGGACCTTTAGCTTCAGGTAATGACAAGATTGATAAATTAGTAGCTATTCGTCAACAGAGGTCTTCATATGATTGTGCACAAGCTTCCCATTCCTTGCATCATCAAAATGCTTCTAGCTTAAGTAAAAAATTTAATATTACCAGAGAACAAGCTCGTCAAATTTTAAGTCAATGCCCTAAGTGTGTTATTTACACTCCATCTCCACCATCAGGGGTAAATACCCATAGGTTAAAACCAAATCAAATATGGCAAATGGATGTAACTCATATTCCTCAATTTGGTAAGCAATGTTATGTACATGTAATAGTTGATACATATTCCAGTATTTTTGCCACAGCACGTACAAAAGAAAATACTCAACATGTAATTTCTCATTGCCTAGCAGCCTTTGCTGTGTTAGGGTGCCCTATACAGATCAAAACAGATAATGCACCAGCTTATGTAAGCTCTTCTTTTCAACAATTTTGCCAAGAGTTTCAAATTAATCATAAAACAGGAATTCCTTATAACCCCCAAAGTCAAGCCATTGTGGAATGAGCTCATTTATCTATTAAGCTTCAATTACAAAAATTAAAGGGGCAAAATAGGTTTATGACTCCCCAAAATAGCCTTAATCATGCTTTGTTCATTTTAAATTTTTTAAACTGTGACGTAAAAGTCACAGTACAGCTGAGAGACAAATATCTCCCACAGTAACAGACCCTTTAGGCAGAGTTTTGTGGAAAGATTTACAGACTGGTCAATGGAAAGGCCCAGACCCACTGATTATGTGGGGCAAAGGTCATGCTTGTATTTTTCCAGAGGTGCTTTTCGTCCTATCTAAGTGCCTAAACTCACAATCAGACATGGAAGAGATAGAACTGAAATTCAAGCGACTGAAGATCGACCCAGAGAAGCCCCCATTCAAAAGGAAGAGATATCAAAACATACGAAGAGAAACCAGATTGACCCAGCCAAAAAGCTGATTTCATGAGAAGATGTGAAGAAGCTAACAACACAAGCTTCCCTGATAATTTAACTCCTAGGAAAAAACAGGACCCCAGTCTTGATGGTAGCGTCAGTAATTGCCCTGCTGGGCTGTCAGGTAAAGGGGAACCAGACAGATATTTACTGGACATATTTCCCAGATCCACCCCTGGTACACCCAGATGTGTGGACTGGAGAATCTATTCCAGTGTTTACTAATGACTCATTCATGATGGGAGGATTTACAGATACTCATATTACTCCCAATCATGTGACTAGATGTAATTATTCTGGCTACAGTGCCCAATTACCTTTGTGTTGGTCCCACGATAAACATGCTGGCTGTCTGAAAGTATCATTTGAGGAAAAGACAGCAATTGGTAGACCTAGACTGACCAATTATTCTATTTATGGAGACTTAAAACCTTATACTAAATCAGTAATTAAGATGGGACTTTCCCATAACAAACCAGTCATTTCTGCAAAACCTCCATGGATACCCCACTGTCCAAATAGTTCTACAATTGAGATTGGCACCTTTCCTAGATGGATGGATTGTAAATACTTTTCCTGTACAACATAAGGTATCTAAAGATAGTGGGTATATTTTAGACTGGTCTCCAAAAATTGATAAGAGACAATTACGAAAAAAATCTGCTATGACACCTGCAGGATTTGTTAGTAATATTTTGACTTACAGTGAGGATGATATTCAAAAAGATGTTTGGCGCTTAATTGCTGCCTCAGAATTCTTACATTTTACAGACAAGCCTTTACCAAAATTTGTTGGCAAGAACTGTAAGGAGGAATCTTGCTATGGCTTAGGAGCCTGTGTCCAATCTCCTTACGTTTTAATTATTGGAAATGTAAAAGTTAAATGGATAGATGACAGATATGTTGTTACATGTAACAAATGTAACCTAACCAATTATATTACTAGGTATAATGGAAGAAAAGGAGTACTGATCTTTCATCAGCCCTCTTTTATTTTATTACCTGCTAATATTTCAGAGCCATGGTATGCTGATGCTGGTTTACAAGTCTTGCAGCAAATTCATGCCCAGCTAACAAAACCTAAATGTGCTATTGGAATTATAATTGTTGGTGTTTTTGGCATTAGTTTCTTTTATTGCATCCAGTGTTTCTGCCTCTCTGACATTGTCTCAAAATATTAAACATGCAAAATTTCTTAATAATTTAGCTCAAAATACTTCCAAGGCTCTGCGTAATCAAGTAAATATTGATGAAAGGATTGAGACTAAATTAAATGCCTTAGAGGCAACTGTTATAAACATAGGTAATGAACTTACAGCCTTAAAGTTTAAAGAAAGGCTTAAATGCCACGCAAATTATAAATATGTGTGTATTACAGCTGCCAAGTACAATGCTTCTCTCTGGGATTGGGAGAAGGTTAAAAACCATTTGTTAAGTATTTGGCAAAATAATAATAATAGCTTGGATCTTTTGGAACTTCATCACCATATCCAAGACATTCAAAATAATAGAGCTGATTTTTCAGATCCTTCTTCTTTGGCTAATCAAATATTGAAGGAGTTAAATGGATTTAACCCTAGAAATATTCTTAAACACTTAGCCTGGTACATTATTGGATTGTTCTCTTTGCTGTTAATTCTCTTTTGTGTTGTAATTATAGGATGGCGAGTCTTCGAAACAAGAATGAAGAAACTCAAAAGAGTGAACCACCGCCTGATTTTTAAGAAAAAAAGGAAGGAATATGTGGGAAGCTATTCTCCCACGTGATTGGGCACCTCCCTGATTGGGTGTGATGCGTTCTGGCTAAACTGTGTCGGAACTAATCCCCACCCTTTCTAGGTGTGAGAGCCCATCTGTGTGGGGGTGTGACTGACCATTGACCCTGAGACCAATCACTGACCCTGACCTTGGAATGCTGTCCCCCTCCACCTTCATTGGAAGGAATTTTCCCCTGAATTTCTTGTTCTCCAATAAAAGGCCACTCTCTGGCATGCCCTGTCTCTCTCTCCTGCTAGTCTGTGTAAACCTCGCTGCCCCACTGGGTGGCTCGAGGCAGGAGCCAGAGGGGAGAGCCGTCTTAGACCTGGTCAAAGAAAAAGGTAAATTGAGTTTTGTGTGTTTATTTTGATCTCATTAGTTAACTTCTATGCTTCAAACCTCTAGTATGAAGCTAGCGTGCTGGTCGCGCGGCGGAGCAATTTAGCAATACCTTGTCTCAAAAGTAAAATAAGAAGGGTTGTGGGTATAGTTCAATGGTAGAGCATTTATCTAGCCTGCATGGGACCCTTGGTTCAATTCCCATTACTCCCCTCCCCCCCAAAATAAAACCAATATGTAGTTACAATGTAGTTGATACCACATTTAAACTTTTTGGCAATATATCACAACCTTTGTAGAGGCAATTAGAAAAAATAATGCAAATGCAATAGGTGGGAAAATGAATAAGAAACTCCCCATTCTGAGTTCATGTATTTTCTGGAATACAATCTGGAATTGGGTATTTCTTTCTCTCTTTTTTTTTTTCTCTTTAGTACTGGGAATTGAACTCTGCCTCACACATCCACACGATCTAGCACCAAGCAACATGCCCAGTCCATGGAAATGTGTATTTCTGAGCCATTGTACTTGATCACTCATCAAGAGGAAAATAGATCATCTTCTCCATGCCAAAAATTTCAAATGTGTCTAGTTATGAAAAATATGTGTTGCCTGCAAATCAGTGGCATTGAGGAAGAATATCACATGACATAAGAATTTAGAGTATTTATTATTAAATTAAAGCCCTTATTGGAATGTGATGCTAAAAATCAAATATCTAAACATATACCTATACCTTTGATTTTTAAGTAGATGTATGGATTTACAATTAACAGTTAATAAGAGAATACACATGGTATTCTACACAATCAGGATATACTTAATACGCTGCCTTCAAATTGGCTTTTTGATTATATTGGTTATGTTTATTCAGCTGTTATTTGGCACAGACTAACATATTGATGCTTTGGTAACCACTCCAGGTTTTCTGTTGTACAAATATTACCTCAGAGAAAAACATATAAACTCTTCTGTGAATGTATTTGTCATATAGAAAAAAGGGTCTCATTACCTTATAGTTCCATGAACCACAATATATATATATATATATATATATATATATATATATATATATAGTGTATACACACACACACACATATACATTTTATTTGTTCTTTTTAGTTATACATGATAGTAGAATGCATTTTGTCATATTACATATACATGGAGTATTACTTCCCATTCTTGTGGTTGCACATGGTTTAGTGTTACACTTGTCATGCATTCATATATGTACATAGTAAAGATATGTCTGATTCATTCTACTGTCTTTCTTATTCTCATCCCCTTTTCCTTCCCTTCATTCCTCTTTGTCTAATTCAAAGAACTTATGTTCTTCCCTCCACGTACCTCCTTTATATGTTAGCATCTGCATATCAGAGAGAACTTTAGGCCTTTAGTTTTTTGAGATTGGATTATTTCACTGAGCATGATATTTTCCAGTTCCATCCGCTTACCTGCAAATGCCATCATTTCATTCTTCTTTATGGCTGAGTAATATTTCATTGTTATATAGACTACAATTTCTTTATCCATTCATCTGTTGAAGGGCACCTATGTTGGTTCCATTATGAATTGAGCTGCTATAAACATTGATGTGGCCATGTCACATAGTATACTGATTTTAAGTCTCTGGGGTATATGCCAAGGAGTGGGATAACTGGGTCTAATGGTGGTTCCATTCCAAGTTTTCTGAGGAATCTCCATACTGCTTTCCAGAGTGGTTGCACCAATTTGTAGTCCCACCAGCAAAGTATGAGTGTATCATTTATTCCTCCACATCCTCACCAACATTTATTGTTGCTTGAGTTCTTGAAAATTGCTATTCTGACTGAAGCGAGATGAAATCTCAGTGTAGTTTTAATTTGTATTTCTCCAATTGCTAGAGATGTTGAATATTTTTTCATATATTTGTTGACTATTTTTGCTTCTGTGAAGTGCCTGTTCATTTCCTTCCACACAATTGTTAATCACAAAGTGTCATGGTTTGAATATAAGGCATCCCCCAAAGCTCCTGCACTAGTGCAAGAATACTCAGAGGTGAATGATGAGACTATGAGATGCATAACCTAATCAGTCCATTCTAATCTGAATGGACTGGGTGGTAATTGCTGGTAGTGGGGCGTGGCTGGAAAAGATGAGTTATGGGGGCATGCCTTAGAATCTATTCATCTTCCCTGCAGCCCCTCCCCCTTCCCTCTCTCTACCCCCTAGCCACCATGAATGAAGCAGCTTTTCTCCACTTGCCCTTCTGCCATGAAGTCCTACCTAACCCTGGGCCCAGAGCAATGGACTCCTCTGACCATGGATTAGACCTCTAGAACCATGAGCCCAAATAAACTTTCCCTCTTCTAAGTTGTTCTTATATGGTATTTTGGACACAGTGATGCAAAAGCTTCAAGACACAGGATGAAGTAAATGTACCATGAGCCACAAAAGAATCATGGGAAAATACAGAGGAAACCAATCATGTTCATCTAAGCAGCTCCACCTTCTAACTTCACCATTACTTTTATTGGTTTAAAACCATATCAGAGCCAGGTGTTGTGTCACATGCATATAATCACAGCTACTTGGTAGACTGAGACAGGAGAATCACAAATTTGAGGCCAGACTGAACAATTTAGCAAGATCCTGTCTCAAAGTAAAATGAAAAGGGCTGGGATGTAGCTAAGTAGCAGTATGCTTGCCTACCATGTGCAAAACCTAGTAGGCAAAACCAAAAACCACATACATACACACACACACACACACACACACACACAAATACATATTAGTGATCATGAGTTACTATTTGGAGCTTGAAATGATAAGAAAATCTTTCTTCAGTTTGGATAATAGGAACTATTATTTCATATTCAGATTTAGAACTATAGGTTTTTATTTTTTAATTTAGATTCATTACATCAATAGATTATTTCTTCCATGCTGAACAGTTCAGTGATATGGAAGGGACATGTGGAATCTTGGCAGGGTTTATTAAGATGGGAGAAATGAAGTCTTTTTAAATGGTGATGAGAGTGAATCAGCAGACCAGGGGAAACTGAAGATAAAAGGTAACAGAAAATTGATAGCCTAAGATTCCTAATAAAGTAGGAATATTACTTGGCACAAGTAGGATATGGGTACAAGAATCATGCAAAGTCTGTCATTTGGATGGCTTCCATCCTGCATTCTGTGGGAATGTAGGGGGGTTTTATTTGTTTTGTTTTGATCTTGTCATGGCAGTTTAGGCTCAGGAGGGACATTGTGTGTTGGTTCTGTGCTATGCATGGCAGCAGCAGACCTAGGAACAAAATTGACTCAGATTCCCAAGCCAATGTTGTTTCCCCACACCATACTGTTATTAAACACAATGTTGTTTCCAAAAATCATTTTCATTATTTTTTGATTGTCAATGAACAATTTACTCTGCACTTCAGTACATTGTGTCTAAATGATGTGGAGCTGGTTTCAGAATGTCAAATTCATCTGAGGGACAGGATCTTCCCTGCATAGGTGTCTAAAGAAACCTTCTCCCACCACCCCCTGACACCCATTTCAGAAATCCTAGCACACAGAAAAGATGAAGGAATTGAAAATAATGTTAATATGCCAGCTATAGTCACATCAGTTATGTGGTTGGCCAAGGCAGGTCCTTACCAGAGTGGGTCCCACTAAAGAACTAGGAAAACTCCTTAATTCTGTAATTCAGGCACAGAAAAGCAGAAGTTTCAAGGTCCTAGCACAGAAACTGGGCCCAGGTAATATGAATTTCTTAATAAGGAAATTATTGCCATTCTATCTTGGACAGGGGACATCCTCCAGCCTGCAGTGCTAATGGGAGGTGTGTAACTATTAAGAGGTGGGGTCTAGTGGGAAGTCTTCAGGCCATTGTGGGCAAGCCCTAGAAGAAAAGGATTGTGGGATCCTGGTCTCTTCCTTTTTATCTTTGTCTCTCTGCCTCTCTCTCTTTCTGTGTCTCTCTGTCTGTCTCTCTCTCTCTCTCTCTCTCTCTCACACACACACACACACACACACACTCACACACCAGTCATGAGGTAAGCAGTTTTGTTCTGCCACATGCTGCTGCCATAGGCCCAATGCAGTAGAGCCAACCAGTCACAGACTAAAACCTCTGAAATTAGGAGGTATTTGCTATATTTACAGGTAAAGCTAACACAGTTTCCTTCTCTAATAATTACAGTTGTTTCTGGATACTGAACTAGTTGTTCTGGATACTGAACTAGGCCAGGGAGAATGTAACTCCCAAACCCAGTAGACATTTCCCTCACTGTAGGATGCCGATTTTTTAGAGAAGAAATCAAAGTAAAAGTGAACTTGAAACATGGACCAGATTTCCTGAATTGGCCTCCTGTAACTAGAAATCAACTCTTTCTTTTAAAATTTTCCTCTGATCTGTGGATCTTATCACTGGGTCTATAGGCAATGCATAGAGAAGGAACTCAATGAGAGGATTTGCCTCACTCCTTGTTTCACATTCATTTCCCTTTCCAACCCCCTTTATTCCAGTTTTCTTGGCCATTGACCCCAGGTGTGTGATTTCACTGACATTGAACAAAATCATTTATTCTTTCAAAAATATTAAGCCTTATATTGTATAAGTACTCTTTATAGCACTGAAGATATAGCACTGCATAATAAAGGTAAAAATCTGGGACTGGGGTTGTGACCAGTGGTAAAGTGCTTGCCTAGCATGTGTGAGACACTGGATTCAGTCCTCTACACTGCATATAAATAAATAAATAAATAAATAAATAAATAAATAAATAAATGTATTTGTCCATTTACAACTAAAAAAATTATTTTAAAAGGTAAAAATCTGCCCTTGTGGAACTGACATTAGGCAGTATATTAGATAGTAAAAAGTGATATGGGAGAAATAATACAAGCAAGAAAGGGAAGTAAGGAGTTCTAGGGACACCTTTAATTATGATGCTCAGGGAGAACACCACTGAGATGGTGACATTTAAGCAAAGACCTGAAAAAAAAAAGGGAAAAAACAAGTCATGTATTGTCCTGGGGAAGAGAGAACAGCGGGTGAACAAACACCAAGGGGGTAACCGGCTTAGGATGTTTAAGAAACAGGAAGTTCAGTATGGCAGTAGACAGGTGAAGGGGGGCATCCTGATGGACATTGCAAAGTGCCAACATGTATGTGCAGGGTACCTTTTATATACCCCATCATGGTTTGAAGACAAAGTCATGATTTCCTAGAGACCAAATGGCTTTTACTTATTCACCCTAATGAGTATCCTTTCTACTGCCTTCATGAGTGTTTTCTGCAATATCTCAAGCCCAAGTCATCTACATGTTGTGAGGATGAGGCACACTGCTAATCTTGCCTCTCTCAAGTGTGTGAGACTGCTCCTAACGTTCCAAAATGCCAGTGGGATTCAGCTTCTGACATTACTTATCTCCCTTTTAAAAACATTGTTGTTGCTGAGTGCAAGTGGCACACACCTGTAATCCCAGTGACTTGGGAGGCTGAGGCAAGAGGATCACAAGTTGGAAGTCAGCCTCAGCAACATAGAGAGACCCTTTTACAAAATAAAAAGTAAAATGGCATTAGAGAAGATTATGCTAAGTGAAGTTAGCCAATCCCCCCCCAAAAAAAATTCCGAATGTCTTCTCTAATATAAGGGGGGTGACTCAAAATGGGGTTGGGAGGGAGAGCAAGGAAGGAAGATTACCTCTAGATAGGAAATAGGGGTGGGAGGGAAAGGGAGGGAGAAGGGGAATAGCATGGATGGTGGAAGGAGACCCTCATCATTATACAAAATACATATATGAAGATGTGAATTTGGTGTCAACATACCTTATATACAATCAGAGATATGGTAAATTGTGGTATAAAGTGTATTAACAATTGTAATGCAAATAATAATAATAATAATAAGAGAGCTCATGTATAATGGCATAATTTGGAGTGAACATACTTTATATACGAGTTACGAAAATTGGTGTTGTGAATGGATAATTATGATTATAATGCATTCCACTATTGTCATGTATGTAAGAAATAGAAAAAGACAAAGCTATTTAAATAATGATAGTTATAATAATATTTGAAGGGGTATAAGGTATAAAAATATGTAAATTATGAGATTTAAAGTATAAAATGAGGAGGATGAAGTATTAAAAAAAGGGACTGGGGATGTAGCTCAGTATTGAAGCATACCTGGGTTCAAGCCCTAGTACCAAATTAATTAATTAAATAAAAATGTTATTACATCCCACTAAATAAGATATCATACATTGAATACCTGCTATGTGCTTACAGATGTTATATCATTTAATCACCTAAAAACTATGTGGGGTAAATATTATTATCCCCATTTTGCAGTGAGGCTCAGGGAGAACAAACACTTTGCCTAAGGTTATGTAGCTAGTAAGTCATAGACCCAAGGTTTATACCTGTGCTTGACTCAAAAGCTCCCCCTCCTTTTCACCATAATTTGCTGCCAATCTCCCTATACAGATTTGTTTCCCCCATTAGATCCTACATAGACCCTTGAGACCATCTTTCCAGAATGTGAGAACTTTAGTTTCTATAATGGACTCTATGGCTATCAGCCATCTCAGAAGGCAGCAAGACTTCATTTTAATCTTTTCTGTAGCCGTAATTTGAATTTCACTCTATTCTTATAGGACTTTACTTACCTTTGCTGTTCCCATATCAAATGTTCTCTGTTTTGAGAAATTGATTGTAAGCCCAGTACGGTGGCACGTATCTGCAATCCCAGCAACTCAGGGGACTGAGGCATAAGGGTCATAAGGTCAAGACTAGTCTCAGCAACTTAGTGAGGCCCTCAGCAACTTAAAGAGATTCTGTCTGAAAATTAAAAAATTAAAAATCTGGGGAGGTAGCTCAAAGATAGAGTTCACTTCTAAAATGAAAAAGAATAAAAAGAAATAAATTTATTTTAGCCACTACCAGAGCAGGATCAAACAAGGCTGTCTTCGATTACACAGCACCCATTGTTCCAGTGCTTACTTCCTACCAATCTGTTGGCTTGTCTTTGTAATTCTTTTTATCCGGAAGACCTTTGTTAAATAGCTCTGTCTTAGGTGTCTTGAAGTTTCAAACATTGGGCATATTTTGTTACCTCCACATTGTCATCTTTCTTCCTTGATGCAGTTGACACTCCATCATATACACTGCATAGATAGTGCAGTTGGCACTATCATCATTTTTGGTCAAATAACCTTCAATGTCTTTCTACATTCATGTTCCCATATTGTTTTAGAGGGTCATATCCAATTTTAAGCTTTCACCCTCTCCACTCCATATTCAAGAGCAAACATATGATGGATAATATTTTTAAAACATTCAATCAATATATCTGGTGTGTGTGTGTGTGTGTGTGTGTGTGTGTGTGTGTGTGTGTAGTGCTGGGATCAAATCCAGGCTCATCCACTCTAACAATGAGCCCCAGGCCTCAACTGACATATCTTTCATTTTGTTAAATCATATTGCCTTAAGATGTCCTACATTACCCATTGCTATTAAATCAGTGGGTCTTAACTGTTTTCAGGAAGGACAGAAGCCAGACAGGAAAAAAGAAGTGCTTACTGGTTATTGTCATTAAATTACATGAGTTTTTGTCAAGTAAGTCTAATGTTTTTGAAGATCACTTTGTAATACAAAATTAGTATGATTTGGAGTAACAACATTTACATTTTTTGTTTGATAAATTATAATTCTACATATTTATAGGATATGATGGGACATTTCTTTTCTTAAAACTTTTTTTATTAGTTGTTCAAAACATTACAAAGCTCTTGACATATAATATTTCATACATTAGAATCAAGTGGGTTATGAACTCCCATTTTTACCCCAAATACAGATTGCAGAATCACATTGGTTACACATCCACATTTTTACATACTGCCATATTAGTGACTGTTGTATTCTGCTACCTTTCCTATCCTCTACTATCCCCCCTCCCCTCCCCTCCCATCTTCTCTCTCTACCCCATCTATTGTAATTCATTTCTCTCCCTTGATTTTTTCCCTTTCCCCTCACATCCTCTCATATGTAATTTTGTATAACAATGAGGGTCTCCTTCCATTTCCATGCAATTTCCCTTCTCTCTCCCTGTCCCTCCCACCTCATGTCTCTGTTTAATGTTAATCTTTTCTTCCTTCTCTTCCTCCCTGCTCTGTTCTTAGTTGCTTTCATTGTATCAAAGAAGACATTTGGTATTTGTTTTTTAGGGACTGGCTAGCTTCACTAAGCATAATCTGCTCTAGTGCCATCCATTTCCCTGCAAATTCCGTGATTTTGTCATTTTTTAGTGCTGCGTAATACTCCATGGTGTATAAATGCCACATTTTTTTTTTATCCATTCATCTATTGAAGGGGATCTGGGTTGATTCCACAGTCTAGCAATTGTGAATTGTGCTGCTATGAACATCGATGTGGCAGTATCCCTGTAGTACGCTCTTTTAAGGTCTTCAGGGAATAGTCCGAGAAGGGCAATAGCTGGGTCAAATGGTGGTTCCATTCCCAGCTTTCCAAGGAATCTCCATACTGCTTTCCAAATTGGCCGCACCCGTTTGCAGTCCCACCAGTAGTGTACAAGAGTACCCTTTTCCCCACATCCTAGCCAGCACTTGTTGTTGTTTGACTTCATAGTGGCTGCCAATCTTACTGGAGTGAGATGGTATCTTAGGGTGGTTTTGATTTGCATTTCTCTGAATGCTAGAGATGGTGAGCATTTTTTCATGTACTTGTTGACTGATTGTATGTCCTCCTCTGAGAAGTGTCTGTTCAGGTCCTTGGCCCATTTGTTGATTGGGTTATTTGTTTTCTTATTGTTTAATTTTTTGAGTTCTTTGTATACTCTGGATATTAGGGCTCTATCTGAAGTGTGAGGAGTAAAGATTTGTTCCCATGATGTAGGCTCCCTATTTACCTCTCTTATTGTTTCTCTTGCTGAGAAAAAACTTTTCAGTTTAAGAAAGTCCCATTTGTTGATTCTTGTTATTAACTCTTGTGCTATGGGTGTCCTCTTAAGGAATTTGGAGCCCGACCCCACAATATGTAGATCGGAGCCAACTTTTTCTTCTATCAGACAGAGAGTCTCTGATTTGATATCTAGCTCCTTGATCCACTTTGAGTTGACTTTTGTGCATGGCGAGAGGAGGGGATTCAGTTTCATTTTGTTGCATATGGATTTCCAGTTTTCCCAACACCATTTGTTGAAGATGCTATCCTTCCTCCCATGCATGTTTTTAGCTCCTTTATCAAATATAAGATAGTATGATGGGACATTTTGATCCATGTATATAAATCATATGGTAATGATCAAATTAGGCTGATTGGCCTTAACTCTCACCTTAAATTTTCATCATTCTTTTATGGTAAATACATTCAAGCTCCTTTCTTCTAGATATTTTGAGATACATAAAGCATTATTGGTAACTATATTCACTGTACTGTACCATAGAACATTATAACTTATTCCCCCTACCTAAGTATACATTGTACCATTGATCAATCTCTCCCATCTCCTCCCCCTTATATTCCATAGCAACCACTATTATACTCTCAACTTTTATGAGATAAAGTTTTATACCTTCTTCATATGAGTGAGATCATGCAATATTTGTTTTTCTGTGCCTAATTTATTTCACTTAACATAATGTCCTCCTGATCCATTCATGTTGTCACAAATGACAGAATTTCATCCTTTCTTTATGGCTGAATCATTTCCATTGTGTATATGTATCACATTGTATTTGTTGATGAATACTTAAGTTGATTCTATATCCTGCCTATTACAAAAAATGCTGCAATACACATGGGAGTACACATACTGGTTACAAATGGTACTTTAATTTTTCAATTTTTAAAAGAATCTGCATACTGCTTCCATAATAACTGCACTAATTTATATTCCCACCAACAATGTATAAGAGTTCCCCTTTCTTCATGTTCTAAATAGGAATTGTTATTTTTTCTCTTTCTGATAATAATCATTCTAAATGGAGTAAGATGATATCTCATGGTAGTTTTGATTTCCATTTCCCCTTATATTGAGAATTTTTTATTATATGTGTTGGTCATTTGTACAGACTCTATGAAATGTCTATTCAGGTCATAAGCTGATTGCTTTTTTAGAAAAAGGAAAAAGAAGCCTTATTGTTTCGCTTGCAAAGGAGAAACACAGTGGAGTCCTGCCCCAGAGCTGTGACTCTGCCTATCAGCAGGAACAGGGGACTTTGAAAGAGATAATTCAAAGGCTATATTCCGCGTGTTCTCTGTTGGGAGTTGTTAATTTGGGAGATAGTCATTTCTGGGATCTTCTACCATCCCCAAAGTCTGGATTACATTATTCCTATGGTGGGTGTGTACACAAGGGCAGATAACTCTGCCTAGGACAAGGCAGAAAGATACTCTCTGTTTTCTGTGAGAATAGGGATGAGAAGAGATTAGAGAGGAGCAGGGAGAGAGGAAGAGAAAGAAACATGTCCATTTTAAAAATAAATGGCAGTGGCAGAACAGCAAGGCCTATATTCAAAGCATAAAATGGACCACTGTGACATTTCCCTACTGTCAATTTCTACATTTCATTTCTATGGAACAATGGGCAATGACATCTCCAAGCAGCTTCCTGCTGAAAGCAGGAGAAGTAACCCAAAGTCTTTGTTCTTGTTCAGGTGGGGTATGGACATTTAAGGGTATTCAGCATGACATCGGTCCAGAGGCCCACTGTCACAGATGTCAGGTGACTGGACAAGGCATACATAGGGCAAGGATGGTGCTAAGACAACAATAAACAAGACAGCAAAACTTTACTTTTTTATAAATAATTAGCATAAAAGCAATTAGTCTTTCATCCAGTCTCTGAAAACCATGAAGACAATAACTCATATGAGTGAAAAACAGATCAAGTTTATCAATGTGGGAGCTGAGAAAGATGAATAGGTCTATGAGATCAGGACCAAACTAACTCTGGACAAACCTGTGACTCTAGAGTCCTTTTTGATCAGTATTATTAGGCACTTCCACAAAAGAAGCCTTCCTTTATAACCTCAAACTTTACTTACTTTTGGTAGGGCTGACACAAGTGTACTTAAGATGTTACATTTTTTATTTTAAAAAACATTGTTTTCCCTTTTAAATGTGCATGTAAGACTATGCTTAGGCTATACTCTCCTGCCAACTGTTTAAGACCAAGTTGGTCAAAACTGACCTTGTTCCTATCCACTATTAAAGTTAGTTGATGTTTCTCAGAGATCACTCTTGGGGACATGTATGAAGTCTCCTGGTTCCTTTAGCTTTCCTCTACCAGTAGTGCCATATGCCAGGATGGGTCAAGTTCATGCTGCTCATATGTGGCTTCTCTTAGAAGCATCAGGAATATTCCCCTCTCCAATGACCCTCCTCTTTGCAGAATGTGCACTGTTGCTCTTTAGCCAATTTTTAATTGTATTGTTTGATTTTGTGATTATTCATTTGATTTCTTTATAAATTATGAATATTAACTTCTTGGCAGATATAATTTGTGAATATTTTCTACCAGTCTGTAAGTTGTCTCTTAGCTCTGTTGATAATTTCCTTTGCTGTGCAGAAGCTTTTAAGTTTGCTATAATTCTGTTTGTCCATTTTTGCTTTTGTTGTCTGTGCTTTGGGGCCCAATCCCTATTAAAATTCTAATATTATTCTTCACAGGAAAGTTTAAAAAATTCTAAAATTCACATAGTACCACAAAAGACCCCAGATTGCAAAAGCAAATTTGAGTGTAAAAAACAAAGCAGGAAGCATCATACTACCTTACCTCAAATACACCAAAATGTCATAGTAACAAAATTAGCATGGTATTGGCATAAAAACAGACACATAGATGATGGAACAGAATAGAGAGCCCAGAAATAACCCCATGCACTTGCAGCCAACTGATTTTTGATGTATGGTCCAAGAATACACATGGAGAAAGGATAGTTTCTTTAATAAATGGTATTGGGAAACTTGATATCTATATGCAAAAGAATGAAACTAGACCTCTATCTCTCACCAGTTACAAATATTAACTCAAAATTGACTAAATACTTAAATGTAAATCCTGAAACTATGGAATTACTAGAAAAAAAAACATAGGGGAAATGCTTAAGGAAATTGGCCTGGGAAAATTTTTTATATGACCTTCAAAACATAGGCAAATTACATTCTTTTAAGTCGTATGGGAAATAGCAGTCTTGACATCAGAGATTTCTAAATTCCATTTATATTATTTTTATGTCACATCTACCAGAATGGCTATGATAAAAAAAGAGATGATAGCAAGTGTTGGTAAGAATGTGCAGAAATTGAAATCCACATATTCTGCTGGTGGTAATATAAATGATGTGGTCATTATCGAAAATAGTTTAGTGATTCTTCCAAAAATGTAAACATAGAATTACCATATGACCAAGCAATTCCAAAGTATATATCCCCCCAAAATTGAATATAAGTATTAAAATAAAAATTTGTACATGAATGTTCAAAGCATCACTACTATTTATAAAAGTCAACAGGGGGGGCAGAAATCAAATGTCCATCAACAGATGAATAGATGAGGAAAATGTGATAGGCATATCTATACAATGGAATGTTATTTGATCTTAAGAAGGAACAAAGTGCTGATATAAGATATAGTGTGGATGAACCTTAAAAACAGTATGCTGTTTTAAACAGTAAAAGTAACCATATAAAAATAGGCAAATATGGTATAATTTCATTGCTGTGAAATATCAAGAATATTGACTATCCATAGTAATAGAAAGCAGACTAGGGGATACCTGGCATTGGAGGTGGACTAATGAGAATATTTTTAACCTGGAAATATGGTAATAATTACACACTTCTATAAATTTCTTTTAAAAACTAATTGAATTGTACATTTTATATTTATTTATTTATTTATTTTTAGGTGGACACAATATCTTTATTTTACATGTATGTGGTGCTGAGGATTGAACCCAGCACCTCGCGCATGCTAGGTGAGCACTGTACACTGAGCCACAACCCCAGCCCTGTACATTTTAAATGGGTAAATTCTATAGTATGTAAATTAAGTCACAATGAAGCTGTTAGAGAGAGAGAGGGAGAAAGAGAGAAAGAAAAGGAGAGAGGCAGAGAAAGACATAGAAGGCAAAGCTGGCTTACCTGGATTCTTAAGCTTTACTTGCCTGGAAAAACTCAAGATATAGTGCAAGTAAAGGATGCACTATCCAGAAATGGAAGTGGAACACTTGTAAAGGTAAAAGAGAGAAAGAAAGAAAACGGTAAAAGGCTAGGAAGTAAGCGGAAGAGGCCAAATACCACTGTACCCCTCCCCATCAATCCCTCTGTCAAAAGGATAGAACCTGAGAACATTTTTCTAATAGATTTTGGGGGAAATTGAAAACAGCATTCAATTATGTCCAATTTGGTCTTTGGACCTCAAGGAAACCATCTTCCTGAGCTTCCTCTCACTAACCAGGGATGCTCATAACAGAAGGAAAAAATGGATGAAAAGTATATTTAGGCAGAGAAGAGCACATCTTCCTTAGCTACCCAGCATTGATGGCTCTAGATAGTTCCACATGATCTGAGTGGAGGATATGGAAAACAGCTGAATGTTAAGAGCAGCTAGGTCTACCATGAAACCACTTCCATGAGGAATAAAGTAATCCCAAGGCAGAGGTTAGGGTAGGCAGCATAATCCAGGGAATAAATGAAAGACCTGACTGAGATTCAGAGGACAAGGAAAGCAGACAGGGATTATGGTGAGGTCATGTCAGCAGTGCCTTGGGCAACCCTGGGACTAGATGGACTAAATATAGACCCTATATTTCACATGCTCTGGACTTCATAATGAATGCCAGTAGAGTGCACAATGATGGGGAAGCATTGCTTGGGATATCACTGTGCAGGCCAATAGGACCCACACAAGGATGCCCATGTCAGCTGGTTGTCCCTTCTCTGTTGTCATCTTGGGGAGGATGGATGCAAAAGTGAGGGTATTAAACCCTTAATACTGAAAAGTATCCTCATGAAAGGTTCAAGATAGCCCAGAATAGACTATTTTTAATGGAAAGATGTTGTTTCCTTCATGGTTTAATGCAGTAATTAAAACAAGTTGACTTGGTTCCCTGTTGAGCACAGTGGACAAAGGCGTATACCTGGCTGCTCACTCACAGTGCCCTAAAGGCTATAGCTAAGTCTGGGGGATCATGTTGCACTCTGCAGAGTTCCATGTAAGCCACCAACATATTCAACATTTGGGATATGATCAGGAATTCCATAATAAAGCTAGAAGCCAGGAAAATCTGAGACCAGATTATATAATTCTTAAAAAACATGAATTTTGTGTCTATTAAACACAAAATAGATTTTGTGTTTAATAATAGATTTACAAATCAAGTACAAATGCCAAATGTCTCATCTATTAAATACATGGATGTGTGGTTCCCTATAAGCCAGTGGGGGCTAATCTTGCATTCTTGAATGGACTTTGGGTGGCACATGAGTGCCTTGAAGATTACATGCAAAATTGAGAGGATATATGTATTGTGCATGTTTCTGGATATGGGTTTTGAAACTTCATCAGTTTCCCCAAAATGGAGAGAAAACATTAACTACTTATAGAAAGGTAGTTGAAGCCTGAGAAATGGCTGAGCATAACTAGAGAGACTGAGAAAAGAGGAAGATCCCAGGTAGAACACTTAGAAATCAAACAGCAGCATGATAATTGACTTTTAAACAAAATTATTCTCAAATTAGTGTCATATGAATTGCTAATGGTGTGATTTAATTTCATCAGTGGAAGTAATGATTGTAGACTATTGACCAGGGGCTTATGGATGCTCTTTATGAGATATGATCTGCCAGGATATAATATATCATAGATATCCCATATGACATATCCCATTTCTGCAATGTTTTATACATACATATATATAAATATAAACATTTCCAATGAGAGGAGCTATAATTTTCACTGAATCTTAGAAATGAGTTCTTGACCCCTAGAAGTTTATAAAACCATGCACTTGATCTTCTTGCAATGATAGTGATTCAGGTTTCTTCCAGTGTCCAACTCATTTAGTGTTATGCTAAATATTCTTCATTTATTTGATTCTCACAAAAAACTATGACATATTATTATTATCTCAATTTTATCAGATGATAGCAGTCTTAGCAATGATAAACAAGTAGCCCATGTCATACTTTAAAAAATTTTTGTTAGATATTTATGGACCTTTATTTTATTCATTTATTTTTATGTGGTGCTGAGAATTGAACCCAGTGCCTCACACATGCTAGGCAAGTGCTCTACCACTGAGCCACAACCCCAGCACTCATACTTTTTAAATTTATTTTATTTTATTTATTTATTTTTATTATTAGTTGTTCAAAACATTACAAAGCTCTTGACATATCATATTTCATACATTTGATTCAAGTGGGTTATGAACTCCCATCTTTACCCCGTATACAGATTGCAGAATCATATCGGTTACACATCCACGTTTCTACATACTGCCATACTAGTGTATGTTGTATTCTGCTGCCTTTCCTATTCTCTACTATCCCCCCTCCCCTCCCCTCCCCTCCCCTCCCATCTTCTCTCCATACTTTTTTTTTTAAAGAGGTAGGAATGTAATTGAAGTTGGGTCTGCCTGCCTAATAGGAAATCCATGTTCTTTTCACAAACTGTACGACAATTATGATCAAATAATGGCTGAACTCATTTATAAACATAACAATCTTTCAAAGAAGTCATCTTGGTTGGCATTTGATATTCTTGTTGTCTTCGAGAATGTTTTCACATTGCATGAATCATCATTTTTAATTTTCTGAATGGTAGCAAGTTTTTAATTCTTGGAGGGAGGCTTGATATTTTGGAAAATGTCAAAAGACATTTTATTAATTTAAGTGTGATTAAAATGGGTAATAGATTTGAGCACAAATAAGCTGTGTTTATAATAGAGTGCATTTATTTTCTTGAATGGTTTCTACACTGGCTCAATACCTAAAGAGGTCTGGAATTAATGAATAGATGCATATCTTAGTCCATCTGGACTTTTATAGCAGAATAGTGTAGACTAGATAATTAAGAAGTTCAAGATCAAAGCACTAGAAGATTTTATGTTTGGAGAGGGTACACCTTCTGGTTCATAAAGGATTTCTTAATGTGGTGGAAAGGATGGACAAGCTCTCAGAACCTAATTAGCTCCCAAAGGCCCAACCTCCTAATACCATTCCACGGGGGATTAGTATTTCAACATATGAATTTTAAGGGTCAAAAACATTGAGATTTTAACAATGGGTAAACAAATATCCCAAAAGAATCTGACTTTGAAGGTCCATACTAATTAGAAAGTATACATTCAGAGCTAGGGATGTAGCTCAGTGGGAGAGTACTTGCCTAGAATGTGTGAGGCCTTGAGTTCAATCACCAGCATGAAAAAAATAAGGAAAGAAAGAAGGAAGGAAGGACAGAAGAAAGAAAGGAAAGTTAGGTTTAGATTTTGTTTGGTTCAAATTTCCAAGTTATTTAGTTATTTATCCCCTAGCAAGAAGATTAGTTAGTTGGATTGACTAAAAAGTAACCCAGGTGGTCCTCTCAATAGAAAGTATCATTTTTATGCCTCATAACTCAGTCTCAGTCTGGCATCCTCCCCAGAGATAAAACTTTTTTAAAAACAGACTAAACATCAACCAGAAAGATTCATGATGGCAATGTGCAGAGTAAATATACCAGATTACAATTTAGGAGGAGTTCCTCATTTTATCTAAAAAAGATAAGAACTTCTGAATCCTTGCCCATTTTTATAACCTAATCTCTTTTTTATAAAAGTAAAACTTTTGAATGCATCTGTAGGGCAATGAATTTATTTTATTACTTTTCAACTAAATCCTTGGCCTACATGTGTATAACCTTTTGTTAATTTTAGAATAATCTGATTTTTAGAGGAATGACAAATCTGTAATTTGGCTATAAAAATTCAGCACAAATGATTTTTTCCAACATTATGTACAGAATGAGTCAGAATAAATTACTCCAAAACAAACATATATAATAGTTAAGTGTAGTTACACTGAAAGAATCCAACTGAGTCAAAAATTGTTTTGAGACAGGGCCTCACTATGTTGCCCAGGCTGTTCTTGAACTCCTGGACTCAAACAATCATTCTCAGTGCCTGACAGAATCATACATTTGATCACTGCCTCATGCTGTTCTCTTCAAAGCACACATTTCTCTCTAACTATACAGTCTGTATGTATTGTCCACCACCAACTACTTAGTTTCAAGCCAATATTTCCCAAGCATCCTCCTTCCCAAATACCAGGCTCATCTCTGTCTTTTGGACATTTCTATGTCTCTATCCACAGTCAAGACTGTTGTGTTATCACTATGCAGACTGTAACTATAGAACTCTTGGAGTGAAGGGGCCATTTACATATAATACAATAAAAACAGTGACTCCTGGAGTTGTACAACACAGCTATCTTATCCACAGGCAAAACACATCCAAAATTAAATTTAACGAGTCCTTCCACTAAAATGAGCTTACCTTGTTGAGTTGCATTTCCATTAAACTGAAAGCATTGTCTTTTCTCTGTCACCAGCTTTAAAGTTTGGAAGGCCTTCTGAGAGTTTATCTCCTCCTCTACATTCACTCAGTGGCTAAGCCAAGTAGATTCTTAAACATCAGATCCTTCTGCTATATTTTCTTCCCAAGGGGGAAATCTGCTGTTTTCTCATTGTTTGGAATTGTGAAATTGCACATTTGAAAGCCACAATAAACTGTATAGATCCAGGCAGAATCACTCACTTTATAAGTGAGATAACAGAAGTCAAGAAAAATTAAATGACTTGGTAAAGGTTTGATATACAATGAGTTCAGTGACAGAAATGGGATGAGCACAGGAATCTCCTGGTTCTCCTGGTTCTCAATCATTACACTACAAAATGATCACCCCTTTGTTCCCCTGGACTCCTCATCTGTCTTCTGTTTCTTCATACTTCAATCCATTCTACCTGTGTTAGTCAGCTTTTAGTCACTGGGACTAAATACCTGAGGAAAAAAAGACTTAGGTGGTAAGATTTATTTTGGCTTACAGTTTCAGAGGTTTTGTTCCAAGGTCAGCTAAACTAGCTCCAAGACAGAAACATCATGGCAGAAGGGTGTGGTGGAGGAAAGTTTCTCAGCTCAATTCAGTCAGGAAGCAGAGAAAGGGAGGAAGGGGCAGAGGATAAGATAAACCTTTTTTAGGATATATCCCCTCTCTGGTGACCTACTTCCTCCAACTAGGCCCTACCACCTAGAGTTTCCACTGCCTCCCAATAGTGCACTCAAATATGAATCCCTCAATGGATGAATCTGCTCATGAGGTCATAGACCTCATAATTCAATCATTTCCCAAAAGTCCCACCTCCAAACATTGCTATATTGGGGACCTACCCTTCAACACATGAGCCTTTTGGACTATTTCAGATCCAAACCATAACACTATTCCTTTGGAAATATTAATCTACATGAAATGTTACTTTCCTCACAAATGGTTTATGATTCCTTATTTTGTAAAATAGGCACAAATTCCTTATTCAATAACTCAATATGGGTACAGCCTACTTTTTAAGTATAGTTTAAAACCAAAAATATGTATCAGTATAATTTTCTACATTAATAGACTAAGGGAGAGAAATTATATGGTTATTT
Source organism: Urocitellus parryii (assembly GCF_045843805.1). Lineage (NCBI taxonomy): Eukaryota > Metazoa > Chordata > Mammalia > Rodentia > Sciuridae > Urocitellus > Urocitellus parryii. The sequence goes on along the minus strand of NC_135547.1, from coordinate 34,458,723 downwards.
CAAACACTTCAGATGAAATTGCTGCTTGAATATTTGTGTGAAATAAAAGAGACCCACTTGGACTCTTAATCATTTTTCCCAGAGAATTGAAAATATCTTCACACAAAAACCTGTGCACTGGTATTTATAGCAGCTTTATTCTAATAGTCCCAAACTAGAAATAGTCCAGATGTTCTTTAACAGGTAAATAGTTAAAATGTGGTTCACATATCCCAGGGGATGGTATACAACAATAAAAAGGAATGAACTATGGATGCACAGAACAATCTGGATGACTCTCCAGGGAATTACGCTAGGTGAAAATAAAGTCAATTCAAAAGATTGCATACTGTATGATTCAACTGATAGAACATTAAGACAATCAAATTGGTAGTGGAGAACAGATTGGTGATTGCTAGAGTTTAGGAAAAAGAACGGAGGGGACAGATATGACTACAAATGGGGTAGCATCGGGAGGCCCTAGGAACAATTCTGAATCTGTGCTGCAGTAGTAGTCTTGCTACATATGTATATAGGACTATATACATGTGCATGTGCATACACACACATACCCCCACAAAGGGATGCATGGAAAAATGGTGAAATATGAATGATTTGTGTAAATTGTACTGGTATCAGTTACCTGGTTTGGAATTATAATTATGTAAGATATTGCTATTGGGGAAAACTGGGCAAAGTACACATCCTTATAATATTTTTTACTTTGTCAATATATAATTTTTCCAAAATAAAATAAACTTTAAAATATTAAACTATGTTAAGATTTTAGGCAAAAAGTTTTTATGACTTGTTGGCTTCTACTATAGTTTGGATATGATGTGTCACCCAAAGGCACATGCTTGGTGGTATTGAAGAGGTGGAACTTCTAAGAGGTAAGGCCTACTGGAAGGTGGTTAGGTCAGTAAGGTTGCTGTTCTCAGAAGAAAGTAAGATAGTTCTCTGAGGAACTTGGCTAGTTCCCACAGAGTGAATAGTGATTAAGAGTTAGCTGGACCCCTGACTCACTTTCTGCTCCTTGTCTCATCATATGATCGTCCACTCTCACATATGCTCTTACCATTGTGATGCAATCCACCATGAGGCCCTCAACAGAGGTCAAACACATGAAGTCACCCAATTCAGACTTTCAGCCTCCAAACTGAGAGCTTAATAAACGTCTTTTCTTTTTTATTTTATTGGTTCTTTTAGTTATACATGATGGTAAAATCCAGTTTGGTATAATTATACAAGCATAAAATATATTTTAATTAGGACCCCAGTCTTGTGGATGCACATGATGGTAATATTCACTGTAACATATTTATATATGTACATAGAAAAGCTATGGCAGATTCATTCCACTGTCTTTCGTTTTCCTATTCCCCACTCCCTTCCCTTCACTTCCCTTTGTCTAATCCACTGAACTTTTCTTCCCCTCCCTCCCCTTATTGTTGGTTAGCAGCCACATATCAGGGAGAACATTTGACCTTTTGGGCTTATTTCACTTGGCCTAATAGCCTCCAGATCCATCCATTTACCAACAAAGGCCAAAAAGTCACTTTTCTTTATGGCTGAGTGATACACCATTGTGTGTGTATTACAATTTCTTTATCCATTCATCTGTTGAAGGGCACCTGGGTTGCCTCCAAAACTTGACTATTGTGAACTGTGCTGCTAAAACACTGATGTGGCTGTGTTACTGTACTATGATGACTTTAAGTCCTTTGGGTATAAATTGAGGAGTGGGATAACTGGTCAAATGGTTGTTCCATTCCAAGTTTTCTGAGGAATCTCCATACTGATTTCCAGAGTGGTTGCAACAATTTGCAGTCCTACCAATAATGTATGAATCTACCATGTTCCCCAACATCCTTGCCAACATTTATTGTCACTTGTATTCTTGATAGTTGCCATTCTGACTGGAGTGAGATGAAACCTCAGTGTAGTTTTAATTTGCATTTCTCTAATTGCTAGACATGTTGAACATTTTTTCATGTTTGTTGACCGTTCATACTTCTTTTGAGAAGTGTCTGCTTAGTTCCGTTGCCCATTTATTGATTGGGTTATTTATTTATTTAGTTAGGTACTTAGTTAGTTTAAGGTTTTTGTTTGTTTTTTTTTTTTTTTTAGTTCTTTGTATATCCTGGAAATTAAGACCCTGTCTGAAGTGCAGGTGGCAAAGATTTTCTTCCACTCTGTAGGCTCTCTCTTCATGTCCTTCATTGTTTCATTTGCTGTGAAGAAGCTTTTTAGTTTGATGTCATTCCATTTATTGATTTTATATTTTACTTCTTGAGCTTTAGGAGTCTTGTTAAGGAAGTCATTTCCTGAGAAAACATGCTGGAGTGTTGGACTTGTGTTTTCTTCTAGTAGAGGCAGGGTTTCTGGTCTAATTCCTAGGTCTTTGCTCCATTTTGAGTTAAGTTTTGTGCAGGGTGAGAGATTAGGGATAAATTTCATTCGACTACATATGGATTTCCAGTTTTCCCAGCACCATTTGCTGAAGAGGCTATATTATCACCATTTTATGTTTTTAGCACCTTTGTCTAGCAGGAGATTACTGTGTTTATGTGGGTTTGTCTCCATGTCTTTTATTCCACTGATCTTCATGCCTGATTGGGGGCCAACACCATGCTGGTTTTGTTCCTATAGCTCTGTAGTATAATTTAAGGTCTGGTATTATGATGCCTCCTGCTTTGATTTTCTCACTAAGGATTGCTTTGACTATTTTGGGTCTCTTATTTCTCCCAATGAATCTCATGACTGCTTTTAGTATTTCTATAAAGAACATTATTGGAATTTTAATGGGAATTGCGTTAAATCTGTATAGTGCTTTTGGTAGTATGGCCATTTTAATAATATTAATTCTGCCTATTCAAGAAGATGGCCGGTCTTTCCATATTCTAAGGTCTTCAAATTCTTTCATTAATATTCTGTAGTTTTTATTGTAGGAGTCCTTCACCTCTTTTGTTAGATTGATTCCCAAGGATTTTATTTTATTTTTTGAGACTATTTTGAAGGGGACGGTTTTCCTAATTTCTCTTTCAGCTGATTCATCATTGTTTTATAGGAATGCAATTGATTTATGGGTGTAAATTTTGTATCCAACTGCTTTTGTGAAGTCATTTACTAGTTCTAGAAGCTTTGTGGTAGAATTTTTTGGGGTCTTCTAGATATAAAATCATATCATTGGCAAACAAATACTTTAAGCCTGTCTTTTCCTATTCATATCTTTTAATTTTTTTCTTTTGCTTAATTGTTCTGGCTAGAGTTTCAAGGACTATATTAAATAGAAGTGGTGAAAGTAGGCATCCCTGTCTTGTTCTTGTTTTTAGAGGGGATGGTTTTAGTTTTTCTCCATTTAGAATGATATTGGCCTTGGGTTTGTCATATCTAGTCTTTACAATGTTGAAATATGTTTATTTTATCCTTAGTTTTTCTATTGTTTTAAACATGAATAGATGCTGTATTTTGTCAAATGAGGTAATCATGTAATTTTTGTCTTTAAGTCTAGTTTCGTGGTGAATTACATTCATTGATTTGTGTATGTTGAGCCATCCTTGCACCCCTGGGATGAAACCAACTTGATCATGGTGCACTATCTTTTTAATGTATTTTGGTATGATATTTGCCAGTATTAAAAATTTTTGCACCTATGTTCACAAACGATATTGGTCTGAAGTTTTATTTCCTTGATGGGTCTTTGTCTAGTTTGGGTATCAGAATGATACTAACATCATAGGATGAGTTTGGAAAGGTTCCCTTCTTTTCTATTTTGTGGAATTATTTGAGGAGGATTGGCTATTAGTTCTTCTTTAAAGGTCTGGAAGAACTTGGTTGAGTACTGGGCTTTTCTTTGTTGGTAGACTTTTGATGGCATCTTCAATTTCATTACTTGATATTGATCTGTTTAAATTTTCTGTATCCATATAAGGGTCAATTTGGGTAGGTCATATGTCTCTAGAAATTTATTGATATCTTCAAGGTTTACTAGATAATTTTAGAGTAAATTTTCAAGATACTTTCTGATAATGCTCTATATTTCAGTAGTGTCTGTGGTGGTATTTCCTTTTTAAAAAAATGTTTATTTTTTAGTTGTAGTTGGACACAATACCTTTATTTCACTTATTTATTTTTATGCAGTGCTGAGGATCAAACCTAGGATCTCGCACGTGTGAGGCGAGTGCTCTACTGCTGAGCCACAACCCCAGCCCCGGTGGTATTTCCTTTTTCATCATGTTTATTAATATCTTGAGTTTTTCCATCTTTCTTTTGTTTAGCATGGCTAAGGGCTCACCAATTTATTTATTCTTCCAAAGAACCAACTTTTTGTTTTGTTGGGGGGTTTTTTTGAAATTTTTAAATCTCAATTTCATTGTTTTCAGCTCTATTTTAATTATTGCCTATCTTTTACTGATTTTGGTGTTGATTTGTTCTTCTTTTTCTAGGGCCTTGAGATATAATGTTAGATTACCTATTTGGTATCATTTTATTCTTTTAATGTATGAGTCAATGCGATGAAGTTTCCTTTTAGAACTGCCTTCATAGTGTCCAGAGATTTTGATATGTATCACTATTCTCATTTACCTCTAAGTAATTTTTTATTTCAATGCTTATTTCTTCTGCTATCAACTCATCATTTAATAGTGTATTATTAATCTCCAGGTATTAGAGTAGTTTCTATTTTTATATTTTCATTGATTTCTAATTTTATTCTATTATGATCTGATAGAATACAAAGTATTCTCTCTTCTTTTTGTATTTGCAAAGAGATGCTTTGTGGCCTGAAATATGGTCTATTTTAGAAAATGATACATGTGCTGATGAGGAGAAAGTGTATTTAGTCATTGAAGGATGAAATATTCCATAAATGTCTTTTAACTCTAAATTATTAATTGCATTTCTTAGTTCTGTAGATTTTTTATTTAGTTTTTTAATTTGGAAGATCTATCCTGTCATGAGAGAGGCATGTTAAAGTCACCCAGTATTATTGTGGTCTATTTGAATCTTGATGTTGAGAAAGGTTTGTTTGATGTATGTAGATGCTCCATTGTTTTGGGCATAAATGTTTATGATTGTAATTTCTTGTTGTTGTATGAAAGCAATTGGGTCTTGTTCTTTAATCCATTCTACCAGCCTATGTCTTTTGATTGATGAGTTTAGGCCATTTACTTTCAATATTATTATTGAGAGATGATTTTTATTCCTTGTTGTGTTGATTTAATTCTAGTTTTTAAGTTGAATTGGATTATTTTTTGATTGACTATTATTGGAGTGCAGTTTCTCCTTCTGCTGCTTTTCAATTTTATTTTCATTTCTTCTTCATGAAATATTTTATTCAGTATGTTTTATAGTATAGGCTTTCTAGTTGTAAATTTTTTTAACTTTTGTTTATCATGGAAGGTTTTAATTTTATCATCAGTCCTGAAGCTTACTTTTGCTGAGTATACTGTTCTTGGCAGGCATCCATTTTTCCTTCAGAGCTTGGTATATATTATTCCAAGACCTCCTAGCTTTTATGGCTGGGTTGAGAAATCACCTGAGATCTGGACCTCTAAATGTGACCAGTTGTTTTTCTCTGATAACTCTTAAAATTCTATCCTTATTCTCTATGTTAGGCATTTTCATAATAATGTGCCTTAGAGTAGGTCTGTTGTTATTTTGCATAATTGGAGTCCTGACTGCCTCCTGCATTTGATTTTCCAATCCATTCTTAAGGTTTGAAATCTTTGCTGATATTATTTCATTGAAAAGATTGTGCAGGGGGCTGGGGATATAACTCAGTTGGTAGAGTGCTTGCCTCACATGCACAAGTCCCTAGGCTTGAACCCAGCACCACCACCAAAAAAAAAAAAAAAGAAAGAAAGAAAAGATTGTGTATTCCTTTAGTTTATATTTCAGAGTCTTCATCTAGCCCAATGAATCTTAAAATTGAATTTTTTGTTATCCCATATTTCTTGAAAATTCTGTTCTCTTAACATCTTTTCTCTACTTTATTTTTAAGATTATCTACTTTGACTTCATTGCCTAAAAATCTATCTTCCAAGTGGTCTAGTCTATTGGTGATGCTTTCCATTGAATTTTTAGTTTGGTTTATTGATTCCTTCATTTTGAGGATTTCCAATTAATTCTTCTACAGAATCTCTATCTCTTTATTGAAGTGATTTTTCACTTCTTATATTTTCTCTCTGATTTCACTCCTGACATCATCATTTACATCATAGATCAGTTTAACTATGAACTTTCTAAATTCCATCTCTGATATTTCCTTCACTGTGGTGTCAATGGGGTCTGTTGGTGAGGCAGTTTGGATTGTTTAGGATGGTTTGTTTCCTTACTCTCTCTCTCTCTCTCTCTCTCTCTCTCTCTCTCTCTCTCTATATATATATATATATATATATATATATATATATAAAACTTTATTTTTGTTTATTTATTTTTATGTGGTGCTGAGGATCAAACCCAGGGCCTCACACATGCGAGTCAAGAGCTCTACCACTGAGCTACAACCCCAGCCCTGTTCCCTTACTTTTTCAAATTGTTTTTGTGTCTACCCATATATCAGTATGGATCTGAAGCAGCAGAGTTTCTACCCTATGAACTTGTAGTGTCCCTGTAGGTTTACAATACCTCACTGACTATGGGGAGACAAATAATAGCAACAATCAATGCAAATAATATACAGCATTAAACTAAATACTTAGTTCCTACTATGACATCTACAATGTTAATTGGCACAATAACCAGAAATGGTAGGATCAGCAATTTCCATCAGTAAAAACAGTAAGTAATCATGTATTATGTCTGTCATAACATCAAACAACAGGTGTCATCTATGACTTCCACAGCATTAATAATTGCTACAAGTATTAGTAGTGGGGGCAGGTGTTATGTATACCAATTAGTGCTAAAAAATGTTAAGAATAGTTAATTAAGAGGAAGAAGAGTTAGATGGATAGAAAAGAGTTTGCAATTTCAAAAGGTGAACAGGGAGAATGTACAAGAGATGTAGGATGTGATGGCTATGAGGGAAGAGGAGAAAAAATAGGAGTAAAAAATTAAAGGAAGAGTAAAAGGGAGAACAATAGGACTTGACTGTTAGTGAAAGAAATGAGAGTAAGAGAAACAGACAAGTAAAAAAAATACAAAACAACACCAAAATATACTAATCAAAAACCCAAACCTTCAAAAGACAAACCAAGGAAAGATAACTACCTTCTAAAAATGCTAAAATGAGAAAAGAGAAACAAATTTGTATAAGTATAAATGTCCATGAACCATTGAGCACACATATAGAAATGAGAGAGAAAAAAAAATAAGAGATTCTTTTTTTTTTTTTTTTTTTAGAATTTTTAATATTTTATTTTTTAGTTCTCGGCAGACACAACATCTTTGTTGGTATGTGGTGCTGAGGATCGAACCCGGGCCGCACGCATGCCAGGCGAGCGCGCTACCGCTTGAGCCACATCCCCAGCCCCCAAGAGATTCTTGATGAAAAAAATTAAGGAATCATTTCCATTGTGGTGGTCAAAATAGTCAATGAGGATATATGTTTACTGTGCACAACAGTCTGTTTCTTCTCTAGGTATGCACTGAGCACAAGAGTGGGGGCCATGGGCTGTCAAACACTTATTTTTGTGTTGCTCACCATGTTGCCAGTTGGAGTCCAAAAATTCTCAGCTTCCCTTCTTGGTGGTATGGGATGTACTCTCAGCTCTACTCTCAGAGTGGAGTTTCTGCAGTTTTATGAGAGGAGTTTCTGTTAGCGAAGCTTCTGAAGGTACAGCTAACAGCAGGGCTTAGTTCTAGTCAGGCCCCAGGTGCTTTGTTAAATGGTGCTAGACTGGCAGTATTAAATCAATGCATCTCTAGGCCCCAGCAGTTCCCTATCTACTCTGGGAGACTGTATCCCATGAGTCTCCCCTGGGTTCCACACATGGAGTGGGAGAGCCAATCCTCCACCACTTCTGTTGCCTATGGATACTACCTTCTCAGACTTGCTGGGCTTAGTCACTAGGTGAAGACACACCTGCCCATTCAAATTCCTGACTCTTCAGCTGGTCCTGCAATCCTCCATTCTCAAAGAAGTGGGGAGGGAGCCAGGCTCTTCTTGGCCTTTCTGACTTGTATTCCCCTGGGTAAAATATTCTCTGTGCCTGTTTTTCTGTCAGTTTGTTAGATACAGACTAGGTCATATAGCAGGTATCTGCCAGGAGCATGTATCAGACCCAGCTCTGATCTCCCAGATCCTGGATCCCAGTTCCTGGTTCCCAAAGCCAACACAGTAATATGTTACCTCAAAATGGCTCCTGCCTCAGCTCTCCAAGACAATTGGGAAACATAAGGTGTCCTTCATACACCAGTATATTGTGCAGTACAACTTCTGGATCAGCCTAGGGCAGTCTGCCCCTCGAATCTCAGGATTTTCTTCACAAAGAATGTTGTATTTCTCAGCATTTTTGCTCTGAGCTAATGCCACTGCTACCACTAGCAGCTTAGCTCCAATGTAGTCCCTGTTCCTAGTTTAATGTACCCAAAATTTCTAAGTCTCTTAGGCACTCTGTCCAATATTGAGTTTTCGGGAAACCCCTCTTTCACCTACCTCGCAGAGAAGCAGTATTCCCACTGCTTGAATCCCAGGTCACTGAGCGACAAGAAATACAGCTTCTCTCTAGTCCTCCATCTTGCAGTTCCTGTCTCTCTTTTCTTTATAAGTATTCAGTTTCAGGTGTCTTGTTATAGCAACAGAAATTGACTAGATTTATACAACTTCCTTGGTTTTAACCGTGAAAAGTTAGATTCTGCCCAGTATAAGACAATTTAACTGAGAAGGAGATTTAATGCCATTTCTTCAGTCAATGTGCAGGTAGTGAGAACTTCTTCAATGATGAGAAGACCAGAGGTTAAAGGAAAAGCTCAACAGATAGTTGAAACAAAGTTGTCCAAGTGAACCTGAAGTCCTAGTGAACCTGAGAAGATTCTAACTCAAGTCTGATGGAACTCTGAGTTAGTAGAAAGAAGCAAATAAGAATTTAAGAGAAAACTGCAAATATTTAAGGCTTTATACAAAAGGTACACAATAATATTTGATGATTGCATTTCATTGAAATTTTGCCATTAAATCAACCTGACCAACATTTCAGTACTAACTTTTCATCATTCTTTGTATTCATTAAAATTTAACCTTGCTAAAGCTGTGTTTCCTCATGAGTAAAAGGGGATAATAATATTTAATTCTTACAGATGACTTGGATGATAAAAAGGATAATGCATATAAAATGCAGAACATAGTTCCTAAAGCATAAGTGTACAATAAATAATAAACACTAACCTTTATATCATTTCTAAAAAGAAAGGAAGATAAAAGAAAAACATTTTAACAAACCAAAATATAAAATTTCTTATTTTTGTTTTCTGTTTCTTTATTTGTTTTATTTTTTTGCAGTGAGAGGGATCAAACCCGGTATCTCACACATGCTAAAAAAAACACTCTACCACTGAGCTACACCCCCCAGCCCCTTAAATTTCTAAGAGTTAGAGTTATTAAAAACTTTGGTAAATACTATAAATAATGAAGGAACTGTGAACTTATTCATTAAATGAAAAACAAGACCAAAATTCCCATCTATTACTGCTAATATTTAACATATTATTGTCATCCCTGGCCAATGGTATAAAATAAACTAATTAAAATTGTAAGAATGGGAAAGATTGCTGGGCACGGTGGTGCACACCTGTAATTGCAGTGGCTTGGGAGGCTTAGACAGTAGGATTTCAAGCCTCAGCGATGGCAAGGCCCTAAACAACTCAGTGAGACCCCTTCTCTAAATAAAATACAAAATAGGGCTGGGGATGTGGCTCAGTGGTTGAGTGCCCCTGAGTTCAATCCTCAGTACCCTCCCAAAAAGGAATGGGAAAGATATAAAACAAATGATTTGCAAAAAAGATAATCTTGGGCTGGGGTTGGGGCTCAGCGGTACCGCATTTGCCAGGCATGTGTGAGGTACTGAGTTTGATTCCCTGTATATAAATAAATAAAATAAAGGTCTATCAACAACTAAAATTTTTTTTTAAAAAAGATAATCTATCTAAAAATTGATAGCAATAGTTTCAAGAAACTGCAGTACATTAGAATTAATAAGAGAGTTAATCATTAAAGCCAGATAAAATATCAACCTACAAAAATTATTTCCATAACTTTATACTAGAAAATCAACTCTAAAACTAGTCAGAGTAGCAAGAGCAATTATAAATAATATAAAGGTAAAAGTAATTAATGTTTTATGGCAGAAAACTTCAATAAAAGACAGGAGAATGGAATATTATTTAAATAAAGGGAGAAATAATCCATAATTTTGAATGAAACAATTCTTCCAAAGATGCTCAATTTCTCCATTTTTATCTGTTTAATGTAATACCAATCAAAACTTTAATTGGAGGGGAAGAGCCGCCCCAGCGCCTGATAGGTAGGCGGACCTGCGACCCACCGGCAGAGCAGACCCAGAAACCCGTGGAGGGGCAGAGCCGCCCCCCGCGCCTTCAAGGTAGACAGACCTGCAACCAACAGACAGATCAGGCCCAGCGGCCCGTGGAGGGGCAGAACTGCCGCCCACACCTGCAAGGTAGGCAGACCTGCTACCAACCAGCAGAACAAGCCCAGCAGCCTGCCGGCGTGGTAGGCACATTGTCCCAATTGGAGGAGGGGCAGAGCCGCCGCCCACGCCTTCAAGGGAGACTTTGCAACTATACAAGAGCAATATAAATATATAGGGGGAAAATTTCAAAAACACCACAGTTTCACCAAGCAGAAAGAAACGCGAGCAGTATGAAAAGACAAGGAAAGAAAGGACCACAAGCAATGCAGGTCAACTCAACTTTAGAAGAGGTAATAGCTGCAGCAGATGGAATGTCAGATAAAGAATTCAGGATATACATGCTTCAGATGATCTGGAGTCTCAAGGAAGACATTAGACAGCAAAATCAGACAATGAAAGATCACTTCGACAATGAATTACATAAACAAATCCAAGAAGCAAAAGATCAACTATACAGGGAGATAGAGGTTATAAAAAACAAACAAACAGAAACCCTAGAAATGCAGGAAGCAATAAACCAACTTAAAAACTCAAATGAGAATACTACCAGTAGAGTAGAACACTTAGAAGATAGAACATCATACAATGAAGACAAAGTATTTCAACTTGAAAAGAACATAGACAGCTCAGCAAGACTGTTAAGAAACCATGAGCAGAACATCCAAGAAATATGGGATAACATAAAGAGACCAAACCTAAGAGTCATTGGGATACAGGAAGGTATAGAGGTCCAAACCAAAGGAATGAGCAAGCTATTCAATGAAATAATTCGAGAAAACTTCCCAGACTTGAAGAATGAGACAGAATCCCAAATCCTAGAAGCCTACAGGGCGCCGAATGTGCACAATCATAAGAGATCCACACCTAGACACATTATAATGAAGATGCCCAACATACAGAATAAGGAGAAAATTTTAAAAGCTACAAGAGAAAGGAAGCAGATTACATTTAGGGGTAAACAATCAGGATAACAGCTGATCTTTCAACACAGACTCTGAAAGCTAGAAGATCCTCTAATAACATATTTCAAACACTGAAAGAAAATGGGTTCCAACCAAGAATTGTGTATCCAGCGAAATTAAGCTTCAGGATGGAAGATGAAATTAAAACCTTCCACGATAAACAAAAGTTAAAAGAATTTGCAGCTAGAAAACCATCTCTTCAAAAAATCCTCAGCAAAACATTACAGGAAGAGGAAAAGGAAAATAACAATGAAAACCAACAGTGGGAGGTAGTAGAGTAAAGGGGGGAAAAATAATCAAAGACGAAAAACAAACCATGGTAAGTAACATAAATAAACAAATATGGCTGGAAGAACAACCCATATCTCAATAATAACCCTAAATGTTAATGGCTTAAACTCACCAATTAAGAGACACAGGCTAGTAGAATGGATCACAAAACAAGACCCAACAATATGCTGCCTACAGAAGACACATTTGATAGGAAAAGATATACATAGACTGAAGGTGAAAGGTTGGGAAAAATCATATCACTCATATGGACTTCGGAAACAAGCAGGAATGTCCATACTCATATCAAATAAAATAGATTTCAAGCCAAAGTTAATCAAAAGGGATAAAGAGGGACACTACATACTGCTCAAGGGAACCATACACCAACAAGACATAACAATCATAAATATATATGCCCCAAACAATGGTGCAGCTATGTTAATCAAACAAACTCTTCTCAAGTTCAAGAGTCTAATAGATCACCATACAATAATCAAGGGAGACTTCAACACACCTCTCTCACCACTGGACAGATCTTCCAAACAAAAGTTGAATAAGGAAACTATAGAACTCAATAACACAATTAATAACCTAGACTTAATTGACATATATAGAATGTACCACCCAACATCAAGCAGTTACACTTTTTTCTCAGCAGCACATTGATCCTTCTCAAAAATAGATCATATATTATGTCACAGGGCAACTCTTAGACATTATAAAAGAGTAGAGATAATACCATGCGTCTTATCTGATCATAATGGAATGAAACTGAAAATCAACAATAAAAAAAGGAAGGAAAATTCATGCATCACTTGGAGAATGAACAATAGGTTACTGAATGATCAATGGGTTATAGAAGACATCAAGGAGGAAATTAAAAAATTCCTAGAGTTAAATGAAAACAAAGACACAACATATCAGAATCTATGGGACACATTGAAAGCAGTTCTAAGAGGAAAATTCATTGCTTGGAGTTCATTCCTTAAAAAAAGAAAAAAAAAAACAACAAATAAATGATCTCATACTTCATCTCAAAATCCTAGAAAAAGAAGAGCAAAACAACAGCAAAAGCAAGAAATAATTAAAATCAGAGCTGAAATTAATGAAATCGAAACAAAAGAAACAATTGAAAAAATTGACAAAACTAAAAGTTGGTTCTTTGAAAAAATAAATAGGATCGACAGACCCTTAGCCATGCTAACGAAGAGAAGAAGAGAGAGAACTCAAATTACTAGCATATGGGATGAAAAAGGCAATATCACAACTGACACTTCAGAAATACAGAAGATAATCAGAAATTATTTTGAATCCTTATACTCCAATAAAATAGAAGATAGTGAAGGCATCGATAAATTTCTTAAGTCATATGATCTGCCCAGATTGAGTCAGGAGGATATAGACAACCTAAACAGACCAATATCAATGGAGGAAATAGAAGAAACCATCAAAAGACTACCATCTAAGAAAAGCCCAGGAAATGATGGGTATACAGCAGAGTTTTACAAAACCTTTAAAGAGGAACTAATACCAATACTTTTCAAGCTGTTTCAGGAAACAGAAAAAGAGGGAGAACTTGCAAATTCATTCTACGAGGCCAACATCACCCTGATTCCTAAACCAGACAAAGACACTTCAAAGAAAGAAAACTACAGACCAGTATCTCTAATGAACCTAGATGCAAAAATCCTCAATAAAATTCTGGCGAATCGGATACAAAAACATTTCAAAAAAATTGTGTACCATGATCAAGTAGGATTCATCCCTGGGATACAAGGCTGGTTCAATATACGGAAATCAATAAATGTTATTCACCACATCAATAGACTTAAAGATAAGAACCATATGATCATCTCGATAGATGCAGAAAAAGCATTCGATAAAGTACAGCATCCCTTTATGTTCAAAACTCTAGAAAAATTAGGGATAACAGGAACATACCTAAATATTGTAAAAGCAATCAATGCTAAGACTCAGGCTAGCATCATTCTGAATGGAGAAAAATTGAAGGCATTCCCTCTCAAATCTGGAACAAGACAGGGATGCCCTCTCTCACCACTTCTGTTCAACATAGTTCTCGAAACACTGGCCAGAGCAATTAGACAGACTAAAGAAATTAAAGGCATAAAAATAGGAAAAGAAGAACTTAAATTATCACTATTTGCAGATGACATGATTATATACCTAGCAGACCCAAAAGAGTCTACAAAGAAACTATTAGAGCTAATAAATGAATTCAGCAAAGTGGCAGGATATAAAACCAACAAGCATAAATCAAAAGCATTCCTGTATATCAGCGACAAATCCTCTGGGATTGTGGCTCAGCAGTAGAGCGCTTCAGCGGTAGAGCACTCACCTTGCATGGGCGGGACCCGGGTTACATCCTCAGCACCATATAAAAATAAAGGCATTGTATTGTGTCCATCTACACCTAAAAAATAAATATTTTTTAAAAATAAAGTCCTAAAGAAATGGGGAGATACACCATATTTATGGATTGGCATAATCAATATTATTTTTAAAAAATATTTATTTTTTAGGTGTAGTTGGACACAATGCCTTTATTTTATTTATTTATTTTTTTATGTGGTGCTGAGGATCGAACCCAGGGCCTTGCACATGCTAGGCGAGCGCTCTACCGCTAAGATACACCCCCAGCTCCAACCAATATTATTAAAATGTTAATTCTAGCAAAATAATCTGTAGATTCAACACATTAACAATCAAATTCCTAACAGACTTTTTGGGAAGGTTCCATTCACATATGATTCAAATTATTACACTATTCTTGAATACTCAAAAAATTTGGAAAAAAAAGAACAAAGTACTGCCATATCTTTACTACTGTATAATTATCTTTATATTATGTTCTCGATAAAGCAACACTAACAGGATGGAAAGGAATTAATAGTTTATAGGGATCCTGAGTAGGTGACTACAAATGGGCATCAGGTCTTATGTTCGTGATTACACAATTCTGCACATTAGACAACACTCAAAAAATTGTATATCCAAGAGTGAATTTTACTGTATATACATTTAAAATTAAATTTTAAATTTCCCTCTTCAAAGGGGGAGAAAAGCAATTTATAAAAGAAGAAATCCAAATGACTGATAAGTCTATGGATAGATCTTATTATTATAAGGAAGTGCAAATTTAAACAACTATGGAATAACATTTTCCAACCCAAGGTTAGCCAAAATTGTTCTGGTTAATTGGGTTAATATCTACCTCATCATGCAATTGTGAGAATTAAGGGATGATTTGGGGATCATCAGGAAGGATAATGATTTCAAACCCACATTCGATGGCTCATAGGAAGTACTAAAGAATAGGAGTTGTTATTGAACCATTTATTACCTATAGGGTAAAGCCAAGAAAGACCTTCTAGAAGAGGTGACACTTTATCCAAATCCTAAAGGACTTTGAAGAATTAAAAGAGCAAATTTTACAAGGGAATCAAAGGATGTTTTAGACCAAAGGCACAGAATCAATCACACAGGCAGAAGCATTTATGTACACAGTCAAACTTGGGGAGCATTCATGAACAAAACCAAATATCTAATTTTTGTAATCCTCATCTCTGACACATATTTTACTTCCAACCTTGGGTGTATCCTTTACAAAGCACAGAATAAATCAAAACACACTTTGGAGATGATGATGAATGGTTTCAAGATGAGTGGAAAGAATGATGACCTGTGGGAAGCAATAATTTATCTAGACTTGAACAGATTGTGCAGTCAAATGCTAAAAACAGAACTGGAGGGAAATGTGGTGAACACATCTAAAGATCATCCCCTTTTTCTCAACTTTCATTTCACTGTTTTCCATAGTATCTTCATTTTCCTGACACACTCTGGAAAACTAGTCTACTAAAAGAGTTTTATTCAAATTATAAACCTTTAGACAGGATTGATATAACTGATGAAATTAACCTTTTGTTGGAGTTCACTGCCTGGCTGGTTGAATTATATTAGTAACCAGACTGGAAATGTGTAGGCCTAGAAATTTTGTTTTATTTTTTTTAAATATATTTATTTACTTATTCTAATTTGTTATCCATGACAGCAGAATGCATTTCAGTTCATAGTATACAAATGGAGTACAATTTTTCATTTCTCTGGTTGTACACAAAGTAGAGTCACACGATTCATGTCTTCATACATGTACCTAGGGTAATAATGTCCATCTCATTCCACCACCTTTCCTACCCCCTTACCCCCTCCCTTCCCCTCACTCCCCTTTGCCCTATCCAAAATTCCTCCATTCCTCCCATGCTCCCCACCCCCACTCCCATTATGGATCAGTATCCACTTATCAGAGAAAACATTTGGCCTTTGGTTTTGGGGGATTGTC
Source organism: Urocitellus parryii (assembly GCF_045843805.1). NCBI lineage: Eukaryota > Metazoa > Chordata > Mammalia > Rodentia > Sciuridae > Urocitellus > Urocitellus parryii. The sequence goes on along the minus strand of NC_135547.1, from coordinate 34,442,554 downwards.
TTACTTGACTTAGCATGATATTCTCCAAACTCAATTAATAAATGGGTTAAGGAACTGAAAAGACACTTCTCAGAAGAAGATATACAATCAGTCAGCAATTTTGTTTTCTTAAGGGGCAAAACAATTTGGAATGATTCTAATACAGAAAAACTTGGCTTTTATAACAGTCAAAAATTAATATTGAATAGAAAATGATTAATGTGGGGGTGCCACATAGCTATAATTTAACTGTTACATTTTTTTCTTAGAAATAATATAAAAGAGCTGAATGAAGAAAATAATGAAATGGCAAAAGAATTTGTGGAATAAATCAAAATTCTATGGACTGGGATTGTAGCTCAGTAGTAGATCACTTGTCTAGCACATGTGAAACACTGGGCTCCATCCCCAGCATCACATAAAAATAAATAAATTAAATAAAGGTATTGTATTCATCTACAACTAAAAAATATTTTTTAAAAATTCTATGACTAGGGGCTGGGGTTATGGTTCAGAGGTAGTGCACTTGCCTAGCATGCGTGAGGCCCTGGTTTCCATCCTCAGCACCACATAAAAATAAATAAAATAAAGGTATTGTGTCCAACTACAACTAAAAAATAAATATTAAAAAATTCTATGACTACTTTGTTGCAGCATCATACCAAAGCTGTCTTGCTGATCATCATATCCGCAACTGTATATCAGATTGGTAAGACCAGAACCACACCAACAGTAACATTTATGCATAAAATCTTATCTTGTATTCTTCAGTATCTCAGTCATATTTAAGCCAGAGGAGTCTTTTTTCCAAGGTCATGTACATTAAGCCTGCAGTTGTTGCTGGGAAGCAATCATGGGACTTTTGATTGCAGAAAGAAAACAGGGACTTGTGCTTTGTACTCCAAAATGTCATTTGATACTATCTCCTAGGAAAGAAAGCAAACCTGTGAAGGGCTAGAAATCGCTTGCAGAACCACAATATAATCTTTTTGGCAATCAAGAACTAGAGGAAATATTCATGTGATATCCAAGACCACAAAGTACAAGAACCTGACTTTAGCTTCCTAAGAGTTTTTCTTCGGATGTTCAAGCTGATAATGCATTTTAAATGTAACCCATCTTTTGATCTGCTACTATTCATTCTATTCTGCTATTTTCTGATCTCTTTTCTTGCTGATATTCACATGGTATATCAAAGCAATATGCAGCAGCACAATTCTGAAGCTGAGGAAGACAACATCTCATGATTTACCATATTTTACAAATACTCTACCCAAAATAAAGCAAAAAGTCACTGTTTCAAAACTAGAAGTCTAGAGCCTTAGAGAACATAACTCTGTTAGATTTTGTATTGGTACCAGGGGTTGAACCCAGGGCAGGGGCACATCACCACTGAGCCTCATCCCCAGCCCTTTCCTTAATGAGAGTTTGGGGTTTTTTTGTTTGGTTGGGTTTGGTTTGGTTTTTGTTTTTTAATATTTTTTTAGTTGTCAATGGGCCTTTATTTTATTTATTTATGTGCAGTGCTGAGGATTGAACCCAGTGCCTCACACATGCTAGGCAAGCACTCTACCACTGAGCCACAACCCTAGCCCTGGTTTGATTTCTTTGAGACAGGGTCTCCCTAAGTTGCCCGGGTTCGATCCTCAGCACCACATACAAACAAAGATGTTATGTCCGCCGATAACTAAAAAATAAACATTAAAAAAAAGAGATAATCAAGTAAATCCCTTTCCCTCAACCCTATTTCCCCAAGAAAATGTATGTTTTGAGACAGGGTGTCAATTACTGAGGCTGGCCTAGAACTTGCAATCCTCCTGCTTCAGTCTCCCAAGTAGTAGGATTACAGGCATGTGCCACAATGCCCAGCTAGCAGCAATGATTTGAATCCCACTTTGAAACATCTACACAAGCACTTAGAATTTTTTTCTAGCCATGAACAATAGACAAATAATGTTATTTAATTATTGCTTTAATATTTAGTCTACAAATACTAGTGTTATTGTGTGTTCTTTTTCTCTCTACTTCAAATTAATCTCCTCTTAACACATCATAAAAGATAATCATTTTCACAACTGGGGTGGTTTGGGCATGTAGCCCCATCTACTCTGGACGCTGAAGTGGGAAGATCATTTGAGCCTGGAAGTTTGAGACTAGTCTGGGCAACATGGTGAGACACTGCCCCGACTCCTAAAATAAGCATTTTCAAACACATCATAATCACATATATTTAAAATGAAACCTCTGAGTCACATGACAACTTTCTTATACACTGCTACTAAAATTTATTGCAGTATTTAATGAACACATGGTTTCTTTGGTTGTTTAAGAAGCTAATAAGTGATCATCCAGTACCTAGGTGACTACATGATATGTTTCAATATCTTTTAATTTCCACATACACATTTACATTCTCTGTATATGTTACTGGGATATTTCTCTAACATAATGATAATTTTATAATAATAACTAACATCGGCTATCTTCTATGAGCCAAATGCTACCTTAAGTGCTTCACATATATTAATTCATTCAAGCCTCATATCATCCCCTACAAAGTATCATCCCCTTTCAATGATAAATAGAAAACTCTAAATCAATCTAAAAGTGATTGATTCTGTTAACTTCTCTCCACACCTTGGGGAACTGGGGATGGAACCCAGGGCCTCCCATATGGTTAGGCAAGGGCTGACCACTGAGCCATACCCCTGCAGCTGCTTGATAAGTGTCCCTTGGTTAAACTGCAGACCTCAACCAAACAGGCTAACCCAGGAGATCTGGTAGTTCCTAGAATTGCAGACCTTTAGGAAGAAAGTAATGAAAACATGGAGCTTGAGAACAACCACAACAGAGTCCAATCCAGCTGCTGAGGCTGACCAGCAAATGTGACTTCTCTGGAGCTGTTCTATCATGAGAAAGGGAAGTTGATATTCTCAGGACATCATCTTTTTCTTCAGCCCTGTGGCCCCACTTCTCATTCTGGAGCTTTTAAGGACTTGGTTTTCACAGGGATGTATTGATTTTTGTGATTTTTCAAAAAAATGTATTGATTTTTCATATCACAGTTATTTTTGAACTACAAATCAAAGTTCTTAAGTACTGAGAAAACTTCACAGAAAAGCAATTTACTGATTCTAGGTGGATAAAGTGATGGCAAAATATTTTGAGGTTTTAACTATTTTTTCTCAGTATATTCTGCTCCCTACCCCCATCTAAGTAGGGAGCTGGCTCTGCTATCATTGGTGGGTGAAAGAAGTAGGATGACTTAGCAAAAAACAAACAAATGAAACAAAAGTATCTTGTAAGTTCAGGGAGTCAAAAAGTCTAAGCCCATAGAGGCACAGACCTTTAAAATGCTTTATGGGAGAAAGCTTTTCTTCAGTCTCAAAATGGATTCTTCCAAGCTGGGTGAAAGGAGCGGAGCTAAAATATAAGAGACTCTTGAAGAGAGGAAAAGCCTTCATTTTGCTCCCAAAGATCTTAGCAGGAAAGCATGGATACCATAGATACCAAAGGCTGTGAAGTGCTTCTTGACTGGCAGGTTGGAATACAGAGTTGGCAAAGTTTTCAGAGCCCCAAGAGTTGTAGAAAGCAACCATGAACTGAAGGGCCCATGTGAGCCAGAAGAGTGGTCATCTCAACCTCTTAGACCTCTGATTACCAATCATATGCCTATCCCCTCATCACTGTTATTCACCCCATTTCCCCCCAACACTACAGAAGATCACAAGAGCATGATATTGCCAACCTTGAGAAGACTCTCAGGACTGGGGATGGTCTGTTTCCCCACCACTCCCCCTACATTGAGCCCTACCAATAAGGCTCAAAGTCCAAAACATAAATGTTATACAAAATAGTTAGGTTTTGCACAATAGTGATTGAGGTCTGAGAAGCATAAATGCTATAACAATTTTAAGTGTGAGCTCTTCTATTCCTACTTTTTATCATGCAACGATTTACTATGACATTTTCTGCTCTGGCCAAAAAGAAGAAAAGCTCCTCCTGATAGAAGAAAATTTATTTCACACTTATTAAAAGGCACACACTTAAATAGCAGCATCTTGAGACTTTGGCATTAGCTTCTAACCCCAACTAATATCCACAATCAGAACTATACAGAATTATAGCCTAACAAAAGACAAATTCAGAATGTTTAACTTATCAGCTGGCTTTATCACGATTTGAAGTTATGATGCCAGGAAGTCTGGTTCTTTCAAATTTGAAAAGAATATCACCAAGCCACACCTTTCAAAAGTTTTATTAGCATATGATTCTTTGCTGAACAAGGAAGATGGGAAATGTAGTTGCATTCACAAAGAATGTGTGGAGACTGCCAAGAAAGCAAATAATTTTTGGAAGTCACCCTTATTTGGAAATATTCTAGTTATAGAATGATGGTTGTTTAAACAAAAGCATCTACCATATCTCCTTTTGTACTTCAAAAATATAGAAAAAAAGAATAAAATACTATGCTTCTCAGTTCTCCTATGATTTACTTGAAAACAGCTTAGGTTTAAAAAAAAGAAAGATGAAGTCTGCCAAGAACTGCAAGTAGCTTCCTGTAGACATTGTTATGTAGTGGAAAAATCAGAGCCTTCGGAATTGAACAGACCTGTTTTTGCAGCTTGCCTGCACTCAACTAGTTGGGTGACCTTGGGCAAGTAACTTTATCTTCTCTATGACTCATCTGTGAAAATAATTAAATTATATTAAATGAGAAGACATATGTGAAAGTGCTCATTGGAAGATATTCCCCCTCTAAGCCTCAATGGAAAAAGAGAATAGTTAGACATGGTTATTCTGATACATAGTAATAAACAAGTACATGTCTTACTGAGGGCCCAAAACTATTTAAATAAGTTCTAAAAGGCTTTGAACAGAGAAAAACAACAAAAAGTGATACTCGGCTAAGTGAAAAATTAGAAACTGGAGTGAGAAACACTGAAATAAATTCTACTTATTTTACTTCAAATGGCTCCTTATAAAGATCTTTTTACATCACTAGTTACTTTGTTAAATTTGGTGTATATATGTTATGGTTTGGATCTGAAATGTCCTACAAAAGCTCATGTGTTAGGCAACACAGCAATTGGATCATGAGGATTCTGAACTCATCAGTGGTCAATCCATTTGGTGGATTAATAATTTGAATGTACTTCTGGGTAAAGGAATTACTGGGTAGTAACTGTAAGTAGATGGTGTGTGGCTAAAGAAGTAGGTCACTGTGGGCATGGTTTTGGGGACTCTATCCATCTTTGGCCCTTTCCTGTTTTTCTCTCTCTGCTTCCTAGCTGCCATGAGTTGAGCAGATTTCCTCTGCCACACCCTTCCACTATGATGTTTCTGCCTTAGAGCCAGCCACCCATGGACCAAACCTCTGAAACCGTGAGCCAAGGTAAATATTTCAGGTCAATAACAAAATCACAAAGTAGTTACCCTTTCTCAAGGCATTCTCACAGTTGTTCAAAAATTTTGTGATGTCCTTGACTGTGTTGAAATCATGCCATTAAAAAACCTCTAATTGAATACTATAACCCAATAGCACATGAACCAAATTGAGCTTACTCTGTTTTTATAAATAAAGTTTTATTGGAACACAGTCTTATCCATTCAGCTATATACTGTTATGGCTGCTTGCACACTACAGCAGCAAAAGTGAATAGGTTTTTTTAAAAAAAAATTTATTTATGTATGACAGCAGAATGCATTACAATTCTTATTACGCACGGGTGGCACTGACCTCAGCACCCCTTCTCCACTCTCTCCTACCCTCCCTGCCAGGTGCAGAAAAAGGAAAAGAAGGACAAGGAGAGGGAAAACGAGAAGGAAAAGAGTGCCCTGCCGGGGGAGCGCAGCCTCAAAAAGCGCCAGTAGCTACCTGAAACTGTGCAGCCACATCTCTCTGCTGGCACCATCTCTGACCCTCAGCTGGGCACAAGTGGTATGGAAACCATATGATTCACATAGATTAAAATATTTATTATCCAGACCTCTACAGAAAAAGTGTGCCAACTCCTACTTGAACTCCTAAAAACCCACTTGCTTCCTAAAATCAAAGACAATGTGTTTAACCTGTGGGATATTTTCATTTTAAAAGATGAGAATTGTCTGGGGTTGTGGCTCAGTGGTAGAGCGCTTGCCTAGCATGTGTGAGGCAATGGATTCGATCCCCCGCATCACATAAAAATAAAAAAAAAAAACAAATAAAGGTATTGTGTCCATCTACAACTAAAAAATAAAAATAATAAAAAATATAAAAATTGTTAATGTCATCTGTAGACTGCCTGAGATTTAAAAAAAAAATGACCACAGAGAACCCTGTGTATTTTGCCCCATGCTTATTCTCTTTCCAAAATGAAAGAAGTCAACTATGTGGCACCCTGAATTAGAAATTTTGCCAAATTTTGAATTTGGAGTAACTTTAAACTTTGTATTATAACAAAGGCATGTGGAAGCTAATCTGCAGTTAGCTGCCTTTATTTCCTTGTGTTACTTAAACAAACCCAAGAATAGCCAAAATGAGCTTTGGGGTAGGTCTACCAACCTCTCAGGAGATTTTCTCTGAAATAATATGACTGAAACATATTAGCTGTCCAACATTCTTTGTAAAGTTTTGTAAACTTTGAGAACCATAGCAATGATATCTCTTGGAATACTGAGCAATGATCTGTAGTACTGTTGTGTTTCACAAACTTTTCTCCCAAATCAGAATTGACAACTGGTCTGATTCAGCCCATAGCTCATCCTCCCAAATAATGTGGTTTGAAGGATAAAGAATCTGAATGAAGTAAAATAATGGCTGAAATAACTGGAAAAAAATGAAGACTGAAATTGGGATAAAATCTCTACTCTTAAGTTAATACAATACCTTCAAGATGGATCCAAGCTACAACAAGTAATTCACAAGCTTTAACTTACTTGTGTCACAGAGTCTTTGATATAAGAAGCCTGAGAGAGAAAGTCAAAAGGATTAGTCTGATTTCCTTTGTTTTTCATGGACATGTTCCAAGGTAAAGTTCAAACTAATGTTAGTCTTGGTTATTTCATTTTATTATGCCTACAAAAAAATAAAACAGTCTTCATATTTTTTCCAGTAAGTTACAAGTTTTAAAGTATATTTTCAAAAACACTGACAGAGGTAAGCTTCCTTTTAAAAATGAGATATAAATAAATGCCAGTAATGTTGATAGTCTGGACACTGAGGAAGGTAAAATTCTAAATGGCAAATTAGTATATCTTTAGCAACAAAGCAACATATATTGACATACTTTCATGCATTTCACAGATAGCTCTTACTTGATTCTAAATCTGGTTCTGCCATTTGGTTACTAAAGAACTTCACTTCTCAGTTTTTCCTGGAGAGAGAAAAAAAAAAAAACAGAATGAAAGCTATTCCTAGAAGGGTATGGTGACTTGAGGATTCTAAGTTCCAAATTATGTTATAGTAAATGGTTAACTTTGGAAGAAAAAAAGGAGGTTTTACACTAGACCCTGGAAATATTCACAAATATGCTTTGAAACTGGGATGTCAGAGCAAGGCAATAAAGCAAGTCCGCGATACCAAGAGTCCCACTGTTGGGTCACTAATTATTTTAGAGACTCCAAGTAATGAAATAACACCAAGTTAGCAGAGATGTAGTTACACATCTATCCCACCCACAGGCTTAGGAACGGGTAGAAATGGAGCTAGAGAATGGACATGTGTCTTTAAAGCTGAATAACTTACTTCTGGCAAGACATTGATGAAAGGTCTTGGACCATGTCCAAAAGAGAGTGGGGAATAAAAACTGAAATTCTGAAGGAAGAGAACTGGAACATCCCTGAGTTCCCTCAGGGTGTGCACATAGGATAAATTTCCCTTTGCCCAGAGTAAAAAGATGTAGAGGTCTCTTTAGGAGGTTCTGTAAACCCTTCATCAGGAATTATCAATAGTGTAACCTATACACAGATAAGAGACCAAGCAGAGGAGTTTTCAACTATAAATCAAATCACATGACTCTCCTGTTCAATCTTTCCAACAGGTTCTAATCACTTTTTGATTCCAATCAAAATCATGAACCAATATGGCATTAAATGTTTTTAATCTGCTCACCCTCTCTGACCTTATGTCCTAGTGCTTTGTACACCCTGCTTCTGCAACACTCTTTTTGCCATCTCTAAAACATTCCAAACTTATTCTTGCCTCAGAACCCCCAGATTGGCTGATCCATGACCCTTTGGAAAGTTCTCCCCTTGGAAACTTCACCTATTCACTTCTTTATTACATTAATGTCTCTACCCAAATATCATCACCTACAAGAAATTGTCCCTAACTACTTTGTATAAAATTACCCCCAATCACTCTATATCCCTTTTACCTGCCTTAATTTTTCTCTGAATTATAAGATATGATGATAAAGTTACAGGTATTGATTAATTTATCATTTATCTCTCACAAGATCATAAGCCCCATGAGGTCAGGAGCTTGGTTTCATTCACTCCTTGTCCCTGAGGTTGAGAATAAGGCTTGTCACATAGTGAGTACTATGAATAAATGAATTGAAAAAGATATTCAAATGAAATCAACTTTTGTACAAATTTGGCTTTCAGATGGTGCTACACTTAAAAGATCTTGAGTAAACTTACAAAAACCAATTTTTAAAAGACTCCTAGAAAAGTTAATTCCCTAGGGAATGACCTTGGCCATTCCACAACTTAGCTCACATTTCAGCATCATCCTACATCCTACTATTTGAGCTTAGTTCCTCTTTAGTAGCAAGACATAGGGCTGGTATAATGCCTAGTGTCAGTCATAGACTATAGAAAACCCTTATTTTGGCAAGGCTGGAGATAGACTTAAATATCTTTTGCTCAGAATCCCATAAATAACAGACACAATTGCTCTTTGAAAAATTAGCCCCACAGAGAATGTGGGTCTATTTAAACAGACTCAAGTCCCAACATACTGTCCTCACCTACTGCTATGAAACTGTATACTCTTGCGTCTGAAGAGATCTTTGCCACTTACTAGGACACCTTTGTGTTGTTTGTGGAGTAAGTGCAATGGTCTGATCTCATCCATGAACTTGCTCTGAAGTATCTTGGAAAGAAAGCTGGCAAGTTCGGGAAGCTATCTGTGGCCATGGAACAAATATTTTACATGTATCAATGAAACTCAACATTTCAGCCAAGTACTGATAGTGACACTATTATACATCTTCCCTGTATACATAACTTAACAATATTTTCTGCTTATCTTATGTTACTCCTTCTGATCATCCTATATACTATTCTGGTGAAACTGGACTGCTCCCCTTCATGGATCATGCCATGTTTTTCTGTCTTAATATTTTTGTTCCTGACATTTCCCAATTTGTATCATTGTATTTTATGTATCTAAACATACCTCCTTTAGTTTATGAAAAGCTCATTCATTTATTCATTTATTCAAGTATAATTGTACATCAGTACACTAAAGATCTGATCAAGAGATGTCATTGCTAAAACTTCTAATAGAAATATGGTAATAAGGATGATTGATACCAGATTGAATTTCTAAGAGACTTGAACTCAGAAAAGGTAATTTAGTTCTATCTAAATATGGGTTGGCCAAAAACATGGTTCAATAGGTAGTTGTATTAAAGTCAGAAAGGCACATTTGCTATTATAAGAGATGAAAAACATGAACCAACAAATATACTAAGTGGAATAATGATAAAATATAATATGCACATGGTCAAGAACATATTTTTTACCTCCCCCTCAATACTGAACAATGTTTTACACATAATAGATACTCAATAAAGATAGAATTTCATAGTTGGCATGGTGGCACATGCATGAAACCCTAGCAACTAAGGAAGCTGAGGAAGGAGGGTCCCAAGTTCAAGACCAGGTTGGGCAATTTAGCAAGACCCTATTTCAAAGAAAAAATAAAAGGTACTGGGGAAGTAGCTCAGTGACAAACCAGCACTGGGTTTAACACACAGTACCAAAAAACAACAACAACAATACCACAACAGAATTCCATTTAATTTTCTGAACTAGAAGGTACAAAATCAAATCCCACCTTGAGGTAAATATTCTTTCTTCAGTATAGATTTGCTGTAAGGTATGTAGAACATGAGAAGCTGATAAACATTCGTTTCAAGTGCCAGGTCAAAATGATATCGAAAAATAAAATTACTCTCTCACCCTAAACAAAATTCAAATCAAAATGGATCAAAGACTTAGGAATTAGGGACTGGAGATATAACTCAGTTGGTAGAGTGTCTGCCTACTGTGTATAAGGCCCTGGGTTCAATCCCCAGCACCACCAAAAAAAAAAAAGACTTAGGAATTACAACTGCTAGAAGAAAACATAGGGTCAAAACTCCATCATGTTGGTGCTGGCACAGAATTCCTTAACAAGACCCCCAAAGCAGAAGAAATAAAACCAAGAATCAGTAAGTGGGATGCCATCAAACTTTGCACAGCAAAAGAGATGAGTGTGAAGAGAGAGCCTACAGAATGGGAGAAATCTTGGCCAGCTACTTCTTCGATAGGGGATTAATATCCAGAGTATACCAAGAACTCAGAAAACTTAACAACAACAAAAAAACCCAATTAATAAATGGGGGACAAGAACTAAACAAACAGTGAAGCGAAAGGGGAAAAGAAAAAAAACAAGAGAGAGAAATGAATTACAGTAGATGGGGTAGAGAGAGAAGATGGGAGGGGAGGGCAGGGGAGGGGAAGGGGGATAGTAGAGGATAGGAAGGGCAGCAGAATACAACATACACTAGTATGGAAGTATGTAAAAAAGTGGATGTGTAACCGATGTGATTCTGCAATCTGTATACGGGGTAAAAATGGGAGTTCATAACCCACTTGAATCAAATGTATGAAATATGATATATCAAGAGCTTTGTAATGTTTTGAACAACTAATAATAATAAAATATATATATTATATATATATATATATTTATATATATATATATATATATATCATAAAAAAGAACTAAACAAACTACTCAAAAATCAGGAAAACAAGAGACCAACAAACATGAAAAATGTTTAACATCTCTAGCAATCAGAGAAATGCAAATCAAAACTAAGATCTCATCTCACTTCAGTCAGAATGGCAATGACCAAGAATACAAACCATAATAAATGCTGGCAATGTTATGGGGGGAAAGATGAACTTGTACATTATTGGTGGGAATGCAGACTAGTACAACCACCCTGGAAAGCAGTATGGAGGTTCCTCAAGAAACTAGGAATGGAACAACCATATGACTGAGCTATCTCACTCCTGGGTATTTTCCCAAAGATCTAAAAGTGGCATACTACAGTGATACAGCCACATCAATATTTATAGCAGCACAATTCAAATAGCTAAATCATGAAACCAACCCAGATGCTCATCAATATATGAATGGATTAAGAAACTGTTTTATATATATAACAGTTACATATATCTGAAGGATATGTATATATATAAATATATATATATTATATAATATTATATATATATATGATAGAGTCCTACTCAGCCATTAAAAAAAAAGAATGAAATCATGGCATTTGCCAGTAAATGGATAGAAATGGAGAATATCATGCTAAGTGAAATTAACCAAACTCAGAAACTCAAGGGTCAAATGTTTTCTCATATGCAGAAGCTAAAGTAAAACAAAGAAAAGGGGGAGGGAAGGATAGGATAACATAAAGAACCAATCAAATACAAATTAATAGATAGAAAGGAAGTCAAGTGGAGTAGAGAAAGAAGAATGGAAGAGAAGAGGGAAGACAAGAAGGAAAAGGGAGAGGAGAAAGGGGGATCATGAACTGAAATTGATTTCCATGCATATATGAGTTTGTCAGGATGAACCCAACTACCATGTATATGTTATGCATAACTATATGTTATATTAGTTACGTTACATGTATAACTATAAAGCTCTAATAAAAGAATAAATAAATGAATAAATAAAAGAAACTAAGATCAGCTTAGGATATGGCTTAACATGTAAACTGCTATACCACAATGAAAACTGAAAAATAATACGTTTTGTGCTTACATAAAATTTCAGAGCTGGAGGTATGGCTTAGTGGTAGAGTGTTTGCCTAGAATGCATAAGGACTGAGGTTGAATCCCCAGCACCAACCACATATACATATTTCTTCAGAAAAATTAAACAGCTTAACTGAATTGAGGCATTTTAAAATATCAAAGGAATATATATATATATATATATATATATATATATATATAATTTCAAATAATATGTACCCTATGGATCATTGCATCATTGCATTACCAAAACTATTATTTTACTTCCAACATTTTTAAAACCCTATAAAACAATGAGGAAATACTTCACACTTCAGAGCCAGTTATCCTTGAAAATTATGAAAGCTATTTTTCCATTTATCATGGAATGGCCTAATTACCCTAGGTTACCATGTAACATAGGAAGGAAAAAATATGTTCACACTTAAATGCTCCATTTATAATTCTGTATTTAATTTTAAATGTGAGATGAAGGATGGTAGAGATATAAGTTTTCTCAATTACTATATTCATTTTTGACCTGTAAACACCTATGTTACAGGAACTGAATTAAACCTTTTAGAGGCACTAAACTATGAAAAGACTACAATGCCTCTATATTATATATAATTTAAAAGTAAAAAGATACATTGCACTTTACACTAGACCAAAAAAAGTCAAACACTGTACAGCAGTTTTAAAAAGAAATTAATGGCATACTATCAACTAAATAAATAGAAGTCTAAGATATGTTTGCCTTTTCCCATAGTGGTTGTCTCAATTCCTTGCATGAAATAATAAACACCAAATTCTCCCACACACCCAGACTGTGTGCCTCAGGTTAACAAGTACGTACTTTAGTCTCTATTGGCTACATCAGCACTGTATAAACAGATATCCACATTGCCTCCGCCAGCTTTGAAATCTGAAGGATAAAATTTCTATAGAGCATTTCAGGGCTGAGGAAAGGACCAAAATAAGTTCTCCTTGAGTAGAAATGATACTATAGTAGTGGCTATCAGAGAAGCCACTGTTGCATAGGATGAGAGGCACACTGGGGCAATCTGACCAATTGACTTGTACTCCTCACCACATAGCCAATCTTCATGGCTTTTCTTCACAAGAAATAAGCAACTTAACTGGACTGAGGCATTCTGAAATGTCAGAGGAATAACATCTGTAGAAATTGGTTTATGTAACTAAAATATATTCTATTGCCACCAAGCCAAAATTTGGACATGAGACAGGTTGAGTGTACTGGGGCTGTAGCTCAGTGGTAGAGTATGTACTTAGCATGCATGAGGCCTGGGGTTCAAATTCCAGCACCAAAAAAAGTATATTTGAAAGTTATGTTTAGGTGTAGCTTGGTTTTATAATACCAAACTATTTTTAGAGGATGGTCTAGATCAGGAAAAAATACTCATGCATGTGTCAGATCTCTCACAGAGGACCAGGTGCATGGATGGCAAATACCAGATGGAAAAAGCAGGAAAGCAAAAGCAGAGATTGAAAGGAACTCTATTTAGGAAAGAACTGATCAACAGGGAGGAGGCGGAAGCAAAGGAGGAGTTCATGTTACCGGGCCTGATTAATTTTTCTGTTGTGGAGGCTGGGTGCATGAGACATATTCTTCCAGAAAGTTTCAAATAGGGAAAGATTGAACAGTTCAGGAGCAACAGAGCCAATTGCCACAAAATACATGAAGCAGTAAAATCTTCTTTCTATGGTAGTTAAGCTCATAAAGTGGAGTAGAGTTAGAGATGCAGCAGTTTTAAATCTTAGATTATTAGAAGTGTAACTCAACAGCCAGAAGGTGGAAACACTCCAAATATACATCAACAAACAAATCAACTTTAAAATGATGTTGTATTCATACAATTTAATATGATTCAGTGATGAAAAAGGAATAAAGTACCTATTCTTGCTACCATATGGATGAACTTGGACAATGTGATGTAATTGAAAGAATTCAAACACAAAAGGTTACCTGTTGTACAATTCCACTTGTATAAAATGTTCAGAAAAGGTAAATTTGTACAGAAATCAGATTAGTGGTTACCAGGGGCTGGAGGAGAGGCATTTCCTTTCCAGGTGATGAAAATATTTTGTAACTAGATAGTGGCAGTGGGTGCACATTATTGTGAACCACTGAACTGTGAATGAACTTTAAAATCATTAATTTTATGTGAATTCCACCTCAATATAAAATTGTAAGTGTTTATCAAGCCACAGGGGTCTGTAACTTTCAATATTCAAGGTTACTCAATTCTCCTTAAGTTTGAATTGCTTTAAAATGAGAAAATAATAATATTTAAGGATGAATGAGAAAGGTAGCTAATTATTTTAAAATCTTCCTACCTATGTATGCCTTAACTTACTTATATGTTTAATGAAGAATATATATATATATATATATATATATATATATATTACAGTAGGTGCACACAATACCTTTATTTTATTTTAATGTGGTGCTGAGGATCGAACCCAGTGCCTCACACGTGCTAGGCAAATGTTCTACCTACTGAGCTACAACCCCAGCCCGAAGAATATATTTTTAAAATAAAGAATGTATAATCAGGGGTGAGATTCAAAATATTTAACAACTTGTGCACATGAACAGTGACAAATCAGATAGGAGGCCACCTGTCAATAATTGGTGGGAAAATGTTCTGCTCACTTCACCTGCTATCTCTGATAAACCGAATAATGGGAAGTTTACGTGAGCAAACAATGAAGGCATAACCAAGGAACTACTGTCTTCCTCATAACAATGCCTCTAATTTGCACACCTTGTACCCCGAATAAAATAAACATCTTCAGAGACTGGTATTGAAAGCCATGTTATGTATGTCTATATGGAGTGAATGCTCATATTCCACCACACTGCCAAATTTATATGTTTAAGTTCTAAGTCTTAGTGTGAGGTATTTGGACATGGGGCCTTTGGAAAATACTTAGGGTTAAGTGAGGTCATGAAGGTGGGATTTTCATGGTAGGATGAGTGTACTTATAAAGAGAGACAACAGAGTGCTCACCTCTCTCTCCACAGTAATACAAAGATGTCATATGAGAACACAGCCAGATAACTGCTTCTTAAATCAACAAAAGGGACCTCAGAAGGAATCTTACCTTGCTAGTACCTTGATCTTGGACTTCCAGCCTCCAGAACTGTGAGAAACATTTCTGTTGTTTAAGTCAACCAACCTGTGGTATTTTATTATGGCACTCTGAGCAAACTAAGAATTAAAGGTCCCAATTTTTAAAGTATTCTCACCTATATGGGCCTTTTTATTCCTTGGAGGGAGTGTGTGTTTTTGTTGTTGTTTTTATATTGGGGATTAAACCCAGGGTACTTTATCACTGAGCTATATCCCCAGCTCCTTTTATTATTTATTTTGAAACAGGGTGTCATTACATTGCTGAGGCTAGCCTCTAACTTGTAATCTTCCTGCCTCAGCCTCCCTGAGTTGCTAGAATTACAAGTGTGCACCACTGCACCCAGCTATATTTCTTGTTTTGGATGAAGTCAAAGAAAAAGAACAATCTATACATATATATATACACATACGTACACATATATCCCTAGCCTAAAGTCTTTTTCTACATTAATTTTTAGTTATTTCAAATATTAAATACCTTAATCTGGTAAAAGGATAACAGTTTAGCCTTCATCAGAAGAATGAAGAATAAGAAAGTAAAAGTGATTTTAACATTCCATGTTTTTTTTTAATTCTAAGTGAACATGTACATTTTTTACTACTAATGTATAAATAATATGGGAGTTTGATTTTTTATCACTGAAGTAGATTAGAAACATTGAGGGTTTTCTTTTTTAATTTTTTTTTAGATTTTTTTGTAGTTGTAGATGAACATCATACCTTTATTTTATTTATTTTCATATGTGGTGCTGAGGATCAAACCCAGAGCCTCACACATGCTAGGCAAGCACTCTGCCACTGAGCCACAACTCCAGCCCCAGGGTTTTATTTTTCTAGTAAATTACTTTGAAAAAGTTTACCTGAACCTTTCTAACTTATTAGTGACTATTTCATTGCTTGGCTTGAATGTCTAAATGACCTAGTGTTTTTCCCTGCATCATCTGCAACAGGGAAAATCATTAGGCTGTATGTCATCCCCACATTCTGTTGTGAAATTCAGTCAACAAATGCCAGGGAAGGATATCTGCAGATCTTTGCCTGTAGTAAAAATGTAAGAATATGCCACATAGGGCTGAAGTCATAGGTCTGGATACTTCATTTTTTATCTTTTCTTCTATTCTTGATTCCAATGGTTAAAACTTTTATCAAGATGAATCAACTTATAGCAATCTAACTAGAAAAATACTAGTTCCATTCCATTTCATCTATATAACATAAAATAAGTTACCATAAAAAGGAAAATAGTAGGGCAGGGTCATAAATGCCTGTGATTCCAGCAACTCTGGAGGCTGAAACAGGAGGATTGCAAGTTTGAGGCCAACTTCAGCAACTTAGGAAGACACTGTCCCAAAATAAAAACTAAAAAGGGATGGGGATGTAGCTCAGTAGTAAAGTGTCCCTGGGTTCAATCCCCACTACCAATACAAATTAAAAAATAAACCAATAAAAATACAACAATGAAGACTGGAGGTATAGTTCAGTGGGAAAGCACTTATTTAACATGTGCAAGGCCCTGGGTTCCATTCCCACAAAAAAATAAAATAAATTTTTTTTGAAAAACAATGAATCTTGGGCTGGGGCTGTAGCTCAGTATATTCACACCATTCGTGTCTTCATACATGTATGCCCTTCAGTAGACGAATGGATAAAGAAAATGTGGTATATATACACAATGGACTATTACTCAGCAATAAAATCATGGCATTGGCAGGTAAATGGATGGAGTTGGAGAATATAATGCTAGGTGAAGTTAGCCAATCCCAAAACACTGAATGTCGAATGTTTTCTCTGATATAAGGAGGCTGACTCATAGTGGGGTTGGGAGGGGGAGCATGAGAAGATTAGATAAACTCTAGATAGGGCAAAGGGGTGGGAAGGGAAGGGGGGGCATGGGGGTAAAAAAAGATGATGGAATGAACAATGAATCTTTATATTCATTTGTCTCCTACCTTTTAAGACCCAATTTTCCTTTTGTAAGAAGGAAGGCAACATTTTAGCCCAAATCTGTGGAAGGTAGCATTGCTATTTTTAAAATGTTATTTTTGTATAGACTTTAAAATGATCTCCCATCTAAAGTACCTTAAAATGAATATTTTCTTTTCTTTTGTAGGATAAACAAGTTTATTTGTAAATTTAGTCAACATACATAATTGACCTAAAAACCTCAATAAAGGATAAATTTAAAAACCACTTGGAAGCCCATCTCTATAAAAGGGATTTCCCCAGGACAGTAAATAACCAGATATAATCTATTCCAACACCATCTTAATTTGCAGAGGTCTAATAAACCTGGAGCTGCCTGCTCCTCCCCCACACTAAACTCTACAAGGTAAAGAACCAACCCTTGATATTGTTTCCTCTTAGAAGAAAACCTAGATTTAAGACCAACCACAACACTATGAAAAGCTAAACTAGATAGAATATTAGTTAACAGAAGATGCTGCTGTCAATAACTTGTTATTTTATTCTAGAGCCCTTATAAATACAACCCCCCAGTTAGTGTTTGCATTATTAGCTAGAGGGTTAGTTAACACATAGTAGAATGAGGACTTATGAAAGATATATTACACATAGCATTTTACTACTATGAAAACAAGTGCAGTCTCTAGTTAAGAGAAAACCAACTGAACTCTAAATTATACACACCTTAATGACAAGACTCCCCACCACTTGTGAATGTAAAACATTTAATTTAAAAAATGTTGACACTACAGTATATAAAATAGCTATTATAAATGCACATAGTGTATTCTATAGCTACCAGGTTTACTTTTTTTTTCTTTTTTTTTAAGAAACTGTAAGTTACACTGTGGTTAAGACTTGAAAAGCCCGCATTCTATTATAGTGATGGATCACATCATAACCAGTTTTATTGCAAAAGGATCCTGTACACATTTATCAATTCTAGTACCTTAATAACTATTCAACAAGTCATTAACATACAGAAATATGCATCATGAGAAGCAAGAAATATCACCCATCCCTTCTGCTAAATATTAGCACTTGTCACTCCTGAGCAACAGTGCTCACATCGCTGAGGTCTGTGAACAGTCACTTTTCGCATTCATCCTGAGTAAAAAATGGAATGACTAAAGTACAAATGCAACATATTGTAAACAATTTCTTACAAAAAAAGTCATAAATTAAAACAAAGTATTTTAGAGAATTTACTACAAAACGCCATAAAAACTGCCTTCACTTAAGTCCCCCCCCCCCAATCTGGGGAGCCAACTGGATGTCTTTGAGCATGATGGTGACTCGCTTAGCGTGGATGGCACACAGATTAGTATTTTCAAATAAACCCACCAGGTACACTTCACTAGCCTCCTGAAGGGCACCAATGGCTGCCTGTGAAACCTCAAGTTGGTTTTGAAATCCTGGGCAATCTCTCTCACTAATCTCTGGAAAGGCAATTTCCAGATGAGAAGCTCAGTCCCGGGCCTGTAGCGATGAGGTTTCTTCACCCTGCCGGTAGAGGGAGCGCTTTTCCTGGCAGCTTGGTGGCCAGCTGTTTGGGGCGGGGGGCTTTCCCACCGGTGGACGTACATGCCCGGTCTGTTTGGTTCGGGCCATTTTCTCTTACCAAACGCCGAAATCTTAGGCCACTCCTCTGACGGCCTCTCCGAGCTGCTCCCCAGTGAAGATCCACAGCTACAGAGCAAAAGGCAGGGACTGGGGCTCAGTGGTAGCGCACTTGCCTGGCATGTGTGAGGCACTGGGTTCGATTCTCAGCACCACATACAAATAAATGAATAAAATAAAGATCTATCAACAACTAAGGGAAAAAAATATTTTTTTAAAAAAGAACCATACTACTCCAACGAACTACCAAACCGCTCTGCCTGAATATTTTCTTTTCTAATAAACTTTTAGATACCATTCATTTTATGTCTTATAATATTATTCACATATCATAATGTAGTAGCAAATATAGTCAAATGGCTCATAGACTCTCAACCCAAAGCAGCAGCTAGTGATATGTTAATACCTGTGGAGAAGGCCACATAGAAAATTAAGTTAAATTAAAGGATCCAATTAAATGAAATGAAAGTGGATACAGGATAACACACAAAAATAGAACCAGAAGATTAGTGGATTGTGATGCTTATCGAAATTCATGAATTCAGAACATTTTCACTTGCATTTATATTTCCCACAAACCTTTCAAATTGTGTGGCTTTTAGTTAGCACACTTATCTTCATAGACATGATTGCAAGTACATTGTTCTGTTTTGTAACTATAAATTTTTATAAAAATAAAAAAGGAAGATGTATGCAAATGATAACTTTTGTGTATGTGGTCCTGGGGATTGAACCCAGGAGTGCTCTACCACTGAGCTACATCCCCAACCCTTTTTATTTTTGATTTTGAAACAGGGTTTCACTAAGTTGCTGTCAAGTTCAAGACTGGCCTCAGATTTATAATCTTCCTGCCTCAGTCACCTGAGTTGCTGGGATTCTATGGGTGTGCCATCGAGCCTGACTACAAATAATTTTTTTAAGGATATTTTTACATACAACATTTTTTTCTTCTGGGAGATGGTTTGAGCAATAGAAGGTGGTCTGGCTTTGGATTCAAGGAGAGAAGGGCTTAGGTAAGTGATTTCATGTCTCTATTCCTGTTTCTTCATCTGTAAAATGAGAACTATCATGGCATCTCCATTTTAGAGCTGTTGACAGTGGAATGAAATGAATATGTATAAAATGCTTAGTGCATAGTAAGCACCAAATAAACATTCTCTTACAGTTCTTCCATTATGAGTAAATTCAACTTCATTCTTTCAGAAGCAACACTGAAGAATCTCAATATTTTTGTGTTCTTTCACTATATTTCTCATATCTTTTATGCTTCTCCCTGCAACACTCTCTTTATTACTCTTATTCATCCTTTTGATTCTTTTTAAGGTATTATTTCTATACTAGTTGAACTACCAATGACATTTTTATCCTAAAGGCCTGCTGCTGCCTTTCTACTCTACCTTTCTCTTCATCCCCTTTCTCGTTATCTCTAGTCTTTCATCTGCTTTTACTCAAACTTTGATTCTTCTGGGAGTCATAGCCTCTGAGATATGTTGCAGTTTGATAGATTGTTATTCAGCAGCTAAAGCCCTTCTTAGGAGAGGTGATATATAAATGAGGTGAGGCTAGTACATTACTTTAGTGACTTCACTGGATTTCTTTTTAATACACACACCAGAACTTGTATGTTCAAATAAGTGTCCCTGTCAAAGTCACTGGGAAACTTTTATTAATGACATGGGTCTCAGACAGCATATTATGCTTATTGGGTACCCCAAGTCAGCAGTAACTTTTCAACCTTTACTCTCCCTCATCTGCCTCATGATCTCACTTTCCAACTTATCCATTTCACTATTCAATTCCTGTAATCACTACCTCAACTAGCTTCCTCTTGCTTCATCTGACTCGACTGGAAAAACTCCAACACTGGTTAAATCTAACCTTCTGCCTATCCCACACCTATACCTTTGCTGCTGAGAAGATGGAGAACACACACACACACACACACACACACACACACACGGGGCTAGGGATATAACTCAGTTGGTAGAGTGCTTGCCTCACCAAACACACACACACACACACACACACACACACACACACAACTATCAGCTTCAAATAGATCTTTAATGCTATTCAAATCATATTGCATTTGCCTAATCCATTTATTCTGCCACTCTCATAAATTACTATTTCACACTTCTGTCCTTAGACTTCCAATCTTTCTTCCCATCATCATACTCGCCTCAGAGAAAATAGAAACTAGAAGAGAACTTTCACACTCTCCCACCACCACATCAAGACTACCAGCTTCTGTGCCTGTATGTGGAAATGTGTCTACATTCCTCTTTGTGCCCATGTTCCTATCTAATACCAACTCCCACACTTGCCTACTAGATCCCAATTCCACTCACCTACTCAAGAACATCGCCCCAGCAATTCACCAGTTCTCTCCTGCATCATCCACTTCCCACTTTCTTTGAATCATTACCATCAGCATTTTAAAAACACTGTCATTTCTCCCATCTGAAAATTTTCCTATCCCACTTATTCCCCCCACACACATTTTTGTTCTTTGTAGCAAAACTAAAAAAAAAAACTATCCATATTTCCATTTTCTGTTAAAGCCCAGCAATGAGGTTTTCACTCACATCATTACACTGAAATTACTCTACATGACCACCAATGGCCTTCACATTGCTAAACCCAATGCTCAAATACATTTGCCTTAATAGTAGTCATTGTTAAAGTTGATCACTCCCTCCTGACTTGGCTTCCAGGATACCAGACTCTTCTATCTCATTGGCCTGTCGTGATTAGTCTTTTTGTTGATTCCTCTTGCTAACCCAACTTCTAGAGTGCCCCAGGGTTCAATCCTTAGTCATATTCTCTTCTTTATCTATTGAACCCTAGGGCACACTTTGGTAATCTCATTCATTCTTTAAATATTATCTTCATTCTGATGATGTCCAAATATATCATACATTTTTCCATAATCTCCAGACACATATATCCATATTTTTTACCAAACATCTCTACTTGGATGCCTAATAGGTTTTAGGACCTAAACAAACCCTAAACCAACTTCTTGATATTGTCATTCAAACTTGTTACTACAGTTTTTGTTTTTTTTTTTTTGTTTTGTTTTGTTTTGTTTTTTTCTCAATAAAGAGCAACTCTATCCTTCCATTTGTCCAGGCTAAAAGTCTGAGATTCATCCTTATTTTTCCCTTTTCCCAATAACTCAAAACTACAAGTTCTGTCACCAGTACTTCCAAAACATATCCAGAATACAACAACTTCTCACCACCTCCACTGCCACTATCTTCGTCAAAACTATCAGCATTTTTGCACAGATTACGACATTCTCCTAATTGGTCTCCCTACTTCCATTTTTGCTCAATTACTCATATAGTCTACTCTCAACACAGCAGCCTGAGTGATCCCATTGGACATAAATCAGATCACATACATCCTTTTCTCAATGACTATATTTCTCAGAATAAAATGCACAATTGTTACAATAGTCCTTAAGGCCCTACCAGGTCTGATTCTCTGAACTCATCGCCAGTCACTTATCTCCTTACCAACTGAAACCTGCGGTCAGTTTCCTACCTCAGAGCCTATCCACCTGCTGTCCTCTGTACTTTTAATATTGTCCCCACAGACACCCACATGTCTGCCTCCCTCTCTTCTTTCAAGTCTTGCAGTGCAACATTCTCTGACTATCCTATTTAAAGTTAACATCCCATCCCCACCACCATTCAGTCACATGCTTTCTGAATTATTTTTCTTTATTATCACTTAACATATATTTTACTTGTTTATATTGTTTAGTGTTTGCCCTTTCATCTAGAATGTAAATTCATGAGACATGACCTAATTTGATCATTTATGTATTTGCAGGATGTAGAACAGAGCTGAGCTACAGAGTAGGTGCTTAGTACATTTTGATAAATAAATGATTTCTGGTTAAATAAATGATTTCTGGTTTAAAGAGCCCTATCAGACAACTCTTCATATTCTGAAATATAGAATACTTATATGGGATCTTAGGAACAGAAATGCTGACTTTATTTCTTTACTTTATTGTTTTTAATTTTTTGTAGTGCCAGGAATCAAACCCAGGGCCTGGTTGCATGCTAGGCAAAAGTTCTACCACTGAGCTACACCCCCAGTCCCTCAACTAATGCTTTTCTGTTTGTTTATTAGTTTCTTGTTTTTTGGTACCAGGGATTGAACCCAGGGGCACTCAACCACTGAGCCACATCCCCAGCCCTATTTTGTATTTTATTTAGAGACAGGCTCTCACTGAGTTGCTCAGTGCCTCACCTTTGCTGAGGCTGGCTTTGAACTCACAGTCCCCCTGCCTCAGCCTCCCAAGCCACTGGGATCCTCAACTTGATTCTTGAACCCCACATATCACAGTAGTTCAGTGCTCCAGGGAAGAGTATCATAAAATTGAAGTGTTAACACCACCAAGAAAGTGCTGAGAAAACCCACAAAGTGGGAGAAAATATTTGTAAATCATATATCTTATAAGAAATTGTATCTGGAACATATAACAGACTTTACAATCAAATAATGAAAAGGCCAATGGCACAATTTTTAAAAAAAAACAGCAAAACATCTGAATTCACATTTCTCCAAACGGGATATATAAATAGCCAATAAGCATGTGGTAAGCTGTTCCATATCATTTGTCATTAGGGAAATACAAATAAAAACCAGAATAACATTTTTTGGCAGTGAAACACTTTTTATATGATACTATAATGGTGGATGCATACTATTACACATTTTTTAAAACTCATGAAATGAAAACACTAAGCATGAACCTTCATCTAAACGGTGGACCTGAATTAATAATGATATATCAATATTGACTCACTGATTGTAATGAATGTACCACATTAATGCAAGAATTAAATTTTAAGGAAAATTATGCATGTGCAGGGGGTGTGTATGGGAACATTGTACTATCTGCTCAATGTTTCTGCTTCAAACCCAGTAGGACAGCTGTAATCAAAAAGACAGATAACAGGTGTTAGTGAGGATGTGAAGAAATTGGATTCCTCAGATATTGGTGGGAAGAATGTATAATGGTGTCGCTGCTTTGGAAAAGAGTTTGACAGTTCTTCATAAGATTAAACATGGATACGACATTACTCAGCAATTTCACTCCTATGGATATATCCAGGAGCACTGAAAATATGTACATTCAAAAACTTGTCCATAAATGCTCACAGCAACATGCCTCATTATAGCCAAAAGGCAAAAACAACCCAAATGTCCATCAACTACTGATGAATGGATAAGCAAAATATTTTATGTACATACAATGGAAGGGTCTTCAGCCATGAAAAAATGAAATGATGATAGATGCTACAAGATAGATTAAACTTGAAAATATGCTAAGTGAAAGAAAAAAAAAACACTTATTGGACAACTTCATTTATATGACATGTCCAGAGTAGATAAATCCATAGAGAGAGAAAGTATATTAGTGGTTGGTTGTAAAGGGCTAAGGAAGAGGGGAGAAGGAGGGGTGAAGGCTAATGGAGACAAAATGGGTTTGTTTTTAAGGTGATGAAAACCTTCTAAAATTAGACAGTGGTAATGGTTTGGATATACTGAAAGCCATTGAGTTATACACTTTTTTTTAGTTTTTTTATTTTTCTTTTAAAAATTTTTTTATTTATTTATTTTTGCATTATAATTCTTAATACACCATCCTACCATAATTTATTATATCTCTGGTTATATATAAGGTATGTTGACACCAAATTCACATCTTCATACATGTATTTTGTATAATGATGAGGTGAGTTATATACTTTTAAAAGAGTCATTTTTATTGTATGTGAATTATATCTCAAGATGAAATTTTAAATGAAGTGCTAGTTACCTTTGCTATAATTTGAAGCTGTTCTTTAGCACTTTGTTATGCAATACATAGATAACACGTTGGTGATAGTAACTGTGTCTTTCGTTTTAAAAAATGAAACCACATGCAATGTGTGTATTGCTTAATGCTCTGTTGAGATGTGGAATGTCATTATTTCATTTCCTCAGGCAAAGTTTTATCTTTTTAGTTCTTGCATATATATGTTTGGTAAAAATAAGAAAAATTATATATTAATAACTAAATATTAGCCAGTATGCATTTTTACACATAATGACGTAAGCTAGATTTTAATGGGAACCTTTGGGAAATATGGTGGCAATTTAAGTGATCAGAGGATTATTTATTAAATGATAGATACAATAACAATGTACTAAATGGCATTTTATTTGATCAAAAGCATGAAAGCACAAAGTGACATTAGCTGTGTTCACACAAAACAAAAAGGAGAAGTCATCCAAAGTTTGATCATTTTTGACAGGCAGTTAAATGGAATTATTCTGCCTTGAAACACCTCCTGTCTTTCTGACTTCTCCTCTTGTTGGTGGTTATGCTTCTTCCCCTACTTCTGGCTATAGATGTCCCCTGAGGGTTCTGTCCTACTTTCTGGAATGGATGTGGATTTGGGGAGGGCCAGAGCGAAGATTGCAGTCATAGGAATAATAGTCCCCCAAAAGGATATATGTTCACCCTAATCCCCAGAACCTCGGAATATTTCCTTACCTGGACAAAAGAGTGAATATTATGTGACTAAAAATGTAAGTGAAAGATTTTGAGAAACAGAATTCATCCTGGATTATCTGGTGGGACTTAAATGCAATCAAATGTGTCCTTATAAGATAGACTTGAAGAGAATTTTGAGACAGAAAAGGAGGAGACAATGTAATCAGAAAGGCAGAGATTGGAGTGAAGTGAAGCCAGAGAACCTCTGAAGCGCTCACATATTAGTCAGCTTTCTGTTGTGGTGACAAAATCCCTATGATAATCAATGTAAAAGGAAGAAAGTTTATTTTGCCTGACCGTGGACTGTGGCAACACAGTACGTCATGGTGGGAATATGAAGAAGGCCTGTTCATCTCATTGTAGCCTGGAAACAAAGAGAGGAAGGGACAAGAGTCCTCATATCCCCTTCAAGGACAAATCCTCAATGCCTCCAGTGATGTAATTTCCTTCCAATAGACCCCACCCCTTAAAGGTTCCACCACCTCTCAATAACACCACAGGCTGGAGACCAAGCCTTCATCACATGGTCCTTTGGGGACATTCAAGATCCAAACTATAGGCCAAGCACAATGTCACACGCCTGTAATTCCAGCAAGTCAGGTGGCTGAGGCAGAAAGATTTAGGATTGAGGCCAATCTGGACAAATTAGTCCCAAAATAAAAAGTAAGAAAGGGGCTGGGCTTGTATCAGTGGCAATCTGCCCCTGGGCTCAATCTCCAGTACCTCCCTCTCCAAAAAATTCCAAACTATAGTATTCTGTAAGCTGAAAGAGGCAACAAATGA
The DNA here is from genome assembly GCF_045843805.1 of Urocitellus parryii. Classification (NCBI taxonomy): domain Eukaryota; kingdom Metazoa; phylum Chordata; class Mammalia; order Rodentia; family Sciuridae; genus Urocitellus; species Urocitellus parryii. The sequence goes on along the minus strand of NC_135547.1, from coordinate 34,416,472 downwards.
AAACTTTAGAGGAAGAAACCCTGCCCAAAGTGATTTGGAACTTCTGACATACTAAACTATGAGAGAATAAATTTCTATTGTTTTTAACCACCAAATTTATGGTAATTTGTTAACAAATTACAGCAAGCATAGGGAGAAAATACAATGCCTTTCTGATTCCTATTAACTCCTTCTCTTTCTCAGAAAAGGCCTATGGACCTTTAATCTCCAGGACTCTTGAGGGTCAAAAATAAACCTTTTCTCTTTAAAAGTTGATTATCTCATTGGACACAGTGGTACACACCTGTAATCCCAGCGACTAAGAAGGCTGACTCAGGAAGTTGAGGCAGGAGGATCTCAAGTTCAAGACCAGCTTCAGCAAATTAGTGAGGCCCTAAACAGCTTTACTAGTAGACCCTGTCTCACAATAAAAAATAAAAATGGCTGGGGATGTAGCTCAGTGGTAAAGCACCCCCAGGTTCAATTCCTAGCATACAAAAAAATGTTGATTATCTCAGGTATTTGTTATTGTAATAGAAAGCTGACTAAAAATTGTTGACCCTCAATCTTCAGAAGCACGTAGAATGATTGCAAGTAGATCCTTATATGAAACAGATTTAACAAGTATTAGATAATATACATTTATCTTACTTGTTCATATAGTATTATGTTTTCAAGCATGTCTATATACCATATTTAATAGGGTAATTACAAAGTATTAGTAAAGTTATAGTAGCTTTCTGTCATTATCCAACATCTCAATAATGAATATTGAAAGATTACTATTGTGTAAGCTTGGGTTTTTTTTATTTTATTCAGTTTTTTGTGTGTGATAAAGATAACATGAAATTTACCATTTAAACTTTTAAATAAACATACAATTGAGTTGCAACAAGTAGTAAAACCATTACCACTATCTAGATCCAGAATGTTTTTCATCACCACTGAAGGCAACCCCATACCCTTAAACAGTCACTCCCCAATACCCCTTTCCTCAGGCACCTAGCAACCACTCATCTGCTGTCTCTGGATTTTCCTATTCTAGATATTTCATATGAATTTAATTATACAATGGATTAGTTCTTGTGTATGGCTTCTTTCAGTTAGCATAGAGTTTTTGAGGTTCATCCAAGTTTTACCATGTGTCACTACTTCATTCCCTTTCATGACAGAATAATATTCCATTTAATATGGATATAGATATAGCTATTTACTTTTGCTTATATATTAATCTGTTGATGGGTATTTGGGTTGATTCCATGTTCTGGCTATTGTGGATAGTGCTGCTATGAATACAGGTGTACATTTTTTGTTTAAACACATGCTCTCAATTGTCTTAGAGTATAATTATATATCTAGGAGTACAATTATTTGGTAATGTAGTAATTCTATATGGCACTTATTGAAGAAATGTCAAACTGTTTCCACAGTGGCAGCACCATTTTACATTCCCATCAGCAATGGGAAATCAAGGTTGTAATTTCTCCATATCCTGTTCAACACTTGTTACTTTCTGAGTTGTTTTGTTTTGGTTTTGGTTTTGGTTTTTCATAATTGCTATCCTAATGGTTGTAAAGTGGTATCTTGTTGTGGTTTTGACTTGCATTTTCCTAATGATAGTGATGTTGAGCATCTTTTCATGTGCTTAGACGATTCATATACCTTCTTTGGAGAAATGCTTATTAAAGTCCTTTTTCTATATTTTCATTGGGTTGTTATTGTTGTTGGATTGCAGAAGATCTTTATATATTCTGGTTATTAGATCCTAATCATATATGATTTACAAATATCTCCCCCACTCCATTCTGTGGATTGTCTTTTCGCTCTCAATAATGTCTTCTGATGCACAAAAGTCTTGAATTTTGATGAAGTCCAATTTATTTTTCTTTTTTGCTTGTTCTTCTAATGTCATATGTAAGAAACCATTGTTAAATCAAACATCATATAGTTTTTTTACCCCTATGTTTTCTTCTGGAAGCTATATAGTTCTAGCCTTTATGTTTAGGGTTTGATTCATTTATAGAGAATTGTTTGTATCTAAGTTGAGGTAGAAGTCCAACATCAATCTTTTGTAAGTGTATATCCAGATGTCCCACTTTAAACTATTTTTAATTGACATAATAATAATTGTAGATATTTATGGGTTACAGTGTGACATTTCAATACATGTATACAATATGTAATTATCAGATTAGGGTGACTGGCATATATATATAACATCAGATATACATCAATTCCCTGTGTTGGAAATATTCAAAATATTCCCTTACTAACTATTTTGAAATATTCAGTTAATGGTCAAACATAATTACCATACTGTGCTATTGAATCTTAGAAATTATCCTTCCTGTCCTACTGCACCACTGCACCCATTAACCATTCTTTCTCCACTATTTTTTATATATTTGATGGGATTCTTTAAAAAAATAATGTGTTGAGGTATATTCACTACAGTATTTTACTAGTAGCAAAATATTAGAAACACCATACATATTCAACATTAGATTAATAAAATAGTGATGCTCCCTTATGGTGTAATGTTGTACAGAAAAACAGTATTATTCATTAAAAACCATGAAGTGAATGTTAAAACTGACTAAATTACAGTAGACACATATATACCCACTGTGTATTAGAAGAAACCATCATGTGAGATATACACCAAAGAGTTAATTTTGGTTGCCTATAGTGGTGTTGGTGTGGGACTTTTTAAATTTCTTCTTTTTGTTTATATCTATTTTATAGAATAAAAATTAATAGAATAGTTGTTGTTTTGTCATTTTTCCACAAGTTGCTGTCTTACTAGTAATGCATGATTTTTGTTTTCAAAAAGTTAGAATCCATTGTTCTAGTCTGTTTGATTCTCTGCACCAACCTGTTCCATTCTGTTAGCTGATTCCCTTGTGCTTTGGCCCCTTGCCTATCTGATCTCTAATTTGTCTCTGATACATTTGTTAATGCAGGCTACACTTGCACATCAAGTCATTCTACCACATAGCTCTTGTCTGTTGAATTGATCCACCAAAGGAACTGTGGGGGGTGGGGACTGTCAAAGTGATCATCCCCCAGCCTAGAGTAGCCCTAATTTCTATTATAAGTCTGTGATTAAGTGTCAGATAATTGGTCTTCACTCTGAGCACACCTTCAAAAACTGTGTAATTGTGACTAGCCACTACTGCAGACAGTTTGGAAACTTGCCTGGGCTGAGAGGCAATAACAAAAATGAAGGTTAAATGGTCCATCAACATCTGTGTTTTTGGTTAAAGATTTGTGTATGGAATACAACATATGTTGCAGCAGTAGTTGCTCTCTAATCTAGCAAACTTCCATTATTATTATTTTATGAGTGCTGATTATGAAATTTTATTACTGTATCCACTCACCCTTAAACAGTTCTACTAAAATCTTTGGATATAGCATGCTGATCTGTAACCAACATTTAGTTACTTTTTCTTTGTATTTAATGGATTCCAGGAGGCCTGATCTCTTGCCAGTGTTTTTTCTTTGTGATTTCATCCAGTGATTGTTAGGCAGAGTCAGTTTCTCAGAATCAATCTCTCTCTCTCTCTCTCTCTCTCTCTCGCTCTCTCGCTCTCTCGCTCTCTCGCTCTCTCGCTCTCTCTCCTCTCTCTCTCTTCCTCTCTCTCCCCCTCATTCTCCCCCATCCAATTTCCCTCACTGTTTTGTCTCCCTCTTTCAGAAAGCTCTTATTAATAGCATGGCTTAGAAATTTGCACAATGTGTAATTTTTCTTGCTTAAAAGAGATTTGTTTTCTGAAATGAGATCTTTATTATTTGAATTCATCAATGGGATGAAATTCAATCAATGTAATCAGCAGTTTGTATCTATTCAGCCTCATTTTCATATTTTTTTCTTTTCCTTCTGGATTGCCACAGAGTTCTTCCTGTTATTCACATCTGTCAGAATCTTAGTCACAACATTTCCAGTTCCTTTTTAGATGAGGCTCTTTTCAGCCAATATCCAGTTAAATCATCTGAAGTAAGCAATATCATCTTTGACATCTGATCCTAATTGAACTCAAACTTTGTGTACAGCTTCCACTCTTCATTCAAAGGGCTTCATGTTTCCAGAAATTCACAAACTTTGCGGACTTTTAGCTCAAGAACCATGTTTCAGTGTGTTCCACCCTTTGATCTTTCTCTTGGGGCTGCCTGACAAACAGACATAATATCTGAATCTGTGGACATTCTCCCCTAAAATTGTATGTCTTTTTCCTTTAGAAAATAACCTAATTCTTTCTGTTGAATTCCAGTGTGCTTAGCACTTGTGAACACTAATAAATCATAAATAGGAAGCTTGATTCTCCTAAGAAAGAAAGATAATTTGTCATATGCCTATGGAAAAATACCCAGGGCATTTCTCCATAAGCTTTATTAGATTCAAGAGAAGAATCATTTTTCCCAATGTTCCCCAGTCCTGTATAGATAGAGTCATCACTTTTCTGGTGTATTTACACCATAGAGTTCAGGTAGAAGTAAGAAGGCTGAAAGGGACAATGCCTTACCTATTTGTTGTTTTTCAGTCTTCATCTTATAAGATCACACCCTCCATCTTGAAACAGTGTTCCCTCGATTTCTATGCTATCTCCCTTTCCAGTATTTTTTTTCCTTTTATCAGGCATTCCCCTGCATTCTTTGTTATTTTTCTCCATCATTAACCAAACGTTAAATGTTAGAGTTCCTCAGAGTAGGGCCTGTTCTTCATAGATGATTTCATTCATTCATTTCATTCCCCAGTTTATGTGCCAGTAACACCATCAGAGATTTTTATTCTGAACTCAAAACCTGCCTACTATAGGCATCTCGTAGATACCAATAATTTGACAGGAGAAACAATGTATTCAAGATTTATAAAGCCTTCCCCAGATTCCTTTCCTTTATATTTTAGACAAGATCATCACTAAACACTAAATTATTCAATTCAGAAGACCAGGAGTAATTTTTAACATTACAGTCTCTCTCCTGGCATTGGTTAATCACTAAATCCTATTGATTCCACCTTTGACATCTTAAATCTATCTACTCTCTCTACCTCCATTGTCACACCTCTAGTGCAAGCCAAGAGGTATCATTGCCTCTAACTCTAGTTTTTCTCAGTTCTCCAATCCATTTTTCACACTGAGGCCTAGGGACTTTTAAGACACATAAATCAGATTGTGTTGCTCTTGAACATGAAATCCATTCAGTGATTTCCTATTGCTTTTAGGATAAAGCCCAAACTCTTCTCCTTACCATTCTGGCCTCCTTTTATATCCTCAAACATGCCAAGTTCCTTACCATTTCAGGTCTTCTGCACAATTCTGTTCTACACAGAAGATCCTTCAACATGCTCTCCCTCCTCAAACAATTTAATTTTCAAATGAGTGAATGGATGCAGCATGAACTAAGTTACTGGGGCAGGCTTCCAACTAGTGATCCTTCAGCTTCCCAAGTTGTTGGGATTACAGGTGTACACCCCCATGCCTGGCTATAATCACAGAAATTTTACTAAATATTTCGATCCAAATGTTTGTGGTTGTCTATATACATTGTCAGCTTTATTAAGATATCCACTTGGTTTTAGGAATCTTTAAAATTGATAATTCTGTAATCAAACTAGATTTTTGTATACCTAAGCCATTTGTTATTATTTTAATAATAACATCTGGATAAAAAGAAAACTTGCCTCTGCTTTATGTTTGACTCTCTCTATATATATTTCTATGCCTGGTAATTAAGAAAGGATATTGCCTATAAGAAAGGATATTGCCTATAGGAAGTGTTAGGACAATGACCCACCTGAGTCCAATTTTATCCCTAGATTACTCAGAGTTGAAAATAAATAAGAGGCAAATTGTCCTAGGCATGTAACCGGATACTGTCCAAGGCCTGTCTCCTACTGTAACAGGTGTGCTTTCAATGGTCTTTTATTGCTCTTTATATCCTCCTCTTGTTCTGTTGTCCCATAGAGTCAACAGCTGTGACTACTGTTTGGTCTCTATAGCACCCAGATTCCTTTCCCCTTTAGTCTTTCAGCAGTCTCATTTTCCTAATGTCTTCATGTTACTGCTATTGGTTGTTCTGCAGTGTATTTTGCAGTGGTTATTAGACTCTGAAGCTCTTAGTCTAGTTTTAGTACAAATAACTCAATAAATTTGTGTAGAGTCTATGGAAGCCAATATTTTCTTTTTTAATTGGTGCATAATAATTATACATAATAGTTGGCTTAATTTTAACTTATTTGTACATGTATATAGCATAATTTGTTCAATCTCATTCCCTAGTACTCCCCTTTCCCTCTTTTCCTTCCTCCCCCTGGGTTTTTTTTTCTCTACCCTACTGGTCTCCCTTCTATCTTCTATCTTCTTTTTTCTCTCTAACTTTCATGTATGAGAGAAAACATACAACCCTTGATTTTCTGAGTCTGACTTAATTTCACTTAATACAATACTCTGCAGTTTCATCCACTTTCTTGCAAATGACATAATTTCATTCTATGTTATGGCTCCATAAAATTCCATTGTGTGTATACAACACATTTTCTTTATCCATTCATCTGTTGATGGATACCTAGGCTAGTTCCATAACTTGACTACTGTGAATTGTGCTGCAATAAACACAGGTATGCATGTATTGCTATTGTATGATGACTTTAATTCTTTTGGATACTGAGGAATTGAAGCCAACACTTTCTAGAAGCACCCTGGCTGCCTATCTTATCCTCTGAAGCCCTGTCTCTTAGTTGGAAATGACCTAGGATCCCAAAGTAAATAGATGCTTTAAGCCTGTCCTAAAGCAGACATACATTCTCCTCCCATTCATTCCTCACTCATAAAAAAAATTTATTGAACAATTACTTTATGTAAGGCATTGCACTAGAAAATGGAAATAGAGAGATGATTAAGATACAGCCCCTATCCTTAAGACTTAAAGTTTTAGTTGGCATTTATTATGTTAACTCTTTGGAATTGCATAAAATTATTGTAATTTACTATTATGTCATTTAAAATGCATATAAAGGTCAGGTGCAGTGGCACACACCTGTAATCCCAGCAGCTTGGTAGGTTAAAGCAGGAGGATTACAAGTTCAATGCCAGCCTCAGCAATTTAGCAAGGCCCTAAGCAACTTAGTGAGACCCTGACTCTAAATAAAAGATAAAAAGGTATGGGGATGTGGCTCAGTGGTTAAGTAACCTTGGGTTCAATCCCCAATATCAAAATTTAAAAAAAAAAACAGGGTCCATACCAGAGCTGAGCTGATGCTGACACCATGCCTTGAACATCCAAAACTGTTAAATAAATAAACCACTTTTCTTTATAAAGTTTATAAAGGTATGTATTATAGTAAAGCAAAGTTAACTAATACAGTCACCTCAGTGGCAGTATAAAAAATTAGATAGGAAAAGGTCAAAACTGGATGCTGTTTTCACAATCCAGGAGACAATGGTAAACTGAATCAAGACCTTCGTGGAAAGGATGAAGAAAAGAAACCTTATAGAAGAACATGAATATAGAAGATTGAATTGCTAGTATATGTAACAATATAGTTGTGAAACAAAATGTGAAATGCTGTAACAATGGTACATACAAAATACTATCTAAAAGAGAAAGCTAATATTTTTTGGTCTGAAAGGGTTGGGAAGATTCTGCTGAAGAGAAGAATTTTGGTGGGGCTGGGGTTGTGGCTCAGTGGTAGAGCACTTGCCTAGCATGTATGAGGCACTGGGTTCAATCCTCAGCACCACATAAAAATAAATAAATAAATAAAGGTCCATCAATAACTAATAAAAATTTTTTAAAAAAAGAGAGAAAAGGGGGCTGGGGATGTGGCTCAGCGGTAGCGCGCTCGCCTGGCATGCGTGCGGCCCGGGTTCGATCCTCAGCACCACATACCAACAAAGATGTTGTGTCCGCCGAGAACTAAAAAATAAATATTAAAAATTCTCTCTCCTCTCTCTCTCTCTCTCTCTCTCTCTCTCTCTCTCTCTCTCTCTCTTAAAAAAAAAAGAAAGAAGGGGCTAAGGATGTGGCTCAAGCGGTAACGTGCTTGCATGGCATGCGCGGGGCACTGGGTTCGATCCTCAACACCACATACAAATAAAAAAATAAAGATGTTGTCTCCCCCGAAAACAAAAAACTACCTTTGGTTATCCCAGAGAAAATAAATAACACAAAGACACAAGCAAGTGAAAGAAATTGTGTGCTTAGTGAATGGCTTGAATGGTTTGTGTCTGTGTGTGTGTGTGTGTGTGTGTGTGTGTGTGTGTTAGCAGCAGCAGGGCACTTTTCCCAATAAATCTGTCTCTGAACTTTAATATTTAAAATAGACAAAAGCGATGACCTGATTCCTAGGGTATCTTACATATTTTGTCAAAATTTTCATTGGTTGCAGAACTCAGCCCTGAAAGTCCCGGTGGAGCCCAATGGATGGTGTGCTGGGATAGAATTTTATTTCAGACCAAGTCATTGAGCTGAGCTTAAAGGGGACTATGACACTACTGAAAGAGAAATTATACTAGCTGCCTTTTATGAATTTTCTTGAACCATCTTTCCTGAATCTAAATTATGTGCCACATACTACCTAAAGCAATGCCAATCATAACCCCAAAAGACAATCCCAAATGCCATAAACCTGAAGGTAGAAACGACCCAAATCCTACTTAAAGCACTTCATTGAGCTTTATTGAACTGAGAAACTGAGAAAACAGGCAAATGGGTAACTTATCTCTGGTTCTCATCCTCCCTTTTCTGTACTGAATTATTTTGTCCAGAGGACCAGTAGCACTTCTGTAATCCCCTACTTTATCAGGCACTTTAGTATAAGTAAATCAATGTCTTGTACTACGATGTGTGCAATGTATACATATTGAGTTTTAGGTTAAGAACATGAGTGTTGTAGTCCTGGTTCACCTGTCCCATCAATAACTCTTTTAAAATCATGTTATTGTGACTGAATGGAGCCATTAGGGATAACCCCCTTCCTCCCTATTCCAATCCTCTACTTTTCACATTGCTCTGTTCTTTGGGTCAGTGATCTTCAACTTGGGTACACATTTTCCTAGGGAATATAAAGACTTAAACAGACACACAGGCAGGTATTGTTTGTACATGTTTTTAATGGATTTCCAGGTTTTTAGCTTTCATGTGTATACTCTTTCCTAAATATGATCTGCATGCAAACAGAGACGGTGGTTTTGCTTTCTCATCTTCCTTTATCCCACATTAGGAAAGAAAGACAAATCAAACTCATTTCAATGCTTAATTAGGTGCCTAGCCCCAAGGTGTGAAAACTCCTGGGCAGCAAACACAGGATCTTGAGAAATATTAGTGATGATACTGAGAAAGTGCATTATTTTAATGATGGGATAACAAATATTTTTGTAAATCAAGTCATTTCTAAAGCCTTGGTTTCAACAAAATCAGAGAAAGTATTAACCAAGTTGTCATTTGATACATTCTTACATACAACTTTTAGGATAGATCATTATGTAATCTTTGGCATATAATTTGGAAAATGCTCAATTGAATGATATTGTTTTACTGAACTCCTTTCATTCCTATCCACTTACTTATGTGAACAATATTTCCCAACATTTAAGTCTACTATAAATGCTGAATTTGGCCTCACTCTCAAAAAGTTACGTTCATCCACAGATATATGAGCTACTTTTTTTTTCAGTACTGGGGAGCTCTACCACTGAAATACATCCCTAGCCCTCTTTTTATTTTTTATTTTGAAACATAGTCTCACTAAGTTGCTGAGAATGGTCTCAATTTTGCAATCCTCCTGCTTCGGCCCCCTGAATTTCTGGGATTACATAAATGCACCACCACACCTGCCTATGAGCTACTTTAAAAAAAAATCCCCTTCCATCACATTAAGAGATATATTCCTGGGCTGGAGCTGAGGCTCAGTGGTAGTGCACTTGCCTGGCATGTGTGAGGCACTGAGTTCAATTCTCAGCACCACATATAAATAAATTTTTAAAAATAAAGGTCTATCAACAACTAAAAAAAATTTTAAATGATATATTCCTAATAATATTGTTTTGTTTACTAATTATAAAGTTTCATAAAATGTGTGTTATTTTTTATCAATTGTGTGCTGATAATAAATCGCTGATAACTGTAATACCAACAGTCCCAAAGACTCAGCCTGGTCACAGAAAATAGGCATCTTTTATAATGTAAGTTAATATATGGGTTTATGGCAAAGATTAGAAGGTGATGATGACCAAAGACTTTTCATAATAAAAATATATTACAAAAGGACAAATTCTGTGGAATGTATAGAATGAAAATATCAGCTCAAAGCCAAGTGCAGTGGTCTACATTTATAATCCCAGCAACTCAGGAGGCTGAGGCAGGAGGATTGTAAATTCAAAGCCAGCCTCGGCAACTTAGTAAGACTCTGTCTCAAAATTAAAAATCAAAAATTAAAAGGTTGGGGGTGTAGCTCAGCCATTCAGCTGCTTGCTTAGCATACATGAGACCCCAGGTTCAATCACCAATACCACTACAAACAAACAAACCAACAAAACACACACATATATTCAAGAGTAAAAGGTATAACAAATTTTCTGGCTATTCAAAAGGAGTTTGTCCAAGTATTTTTTAAGTGGAAAATAGTGGATATTATACTGCTAAGGTAATTGGTCCCCCTTAATATGTTTATTTTTAAATATCAATATTTGCAGTATGCCAGATATTACATCATTTACAATATCAAAACTTTCATAAGTCCCTCCATAAAAATTGTTAGATGTCAACTTTAATATATGTTATGAAGCATATAACTTTTCCAAAATTCTTTTAGAAATTGTACAAGTAAAAACATTAGAAGACCACTGCCTTGGGTAGAGAATTCACTAGGAGCTATTTTAACCTACCCTCAGCTTGGGGGTTCTTGTTCCCAAGAGTTGCCAAGAGCAAAGCAAACTGGAGGCATTGTGTCACTAATTTATTCCTTTTGCAAGCCAGAAACAGGACTCTTCCCAAGCCAGACACAAGGCCTTCTTTCCCACTATTCCAGTGTCTCACTCTTATACACTGCCTTCACTCCCCCTTTAGCTCTCTGTTAGCTCTCCCTGCCTCCCCTCTCCTTGCTCAAACTTTCCACCAGGGCTGCTCTTCTCCCACTGCCTGGCTATAAATAGTCCTACAATTAAGGACAGAATAAATTCGAAAGAGCTATAAATCAATAATGTTCAGAAGCCAAAAGAGAAAGGTCTAAGGTTGCAGTCATTGGAAACATTTCCAACCAGCTGCTGTGAGTGGGCTGCTAAGAACTTACAGCAGTTCTCTTCTCCAGAGAATTGCCCTGGGCTGATAGAAGCTGCCCACTAAGAAGATTATACCTCAATTTGGAAGTGGCCCCTAGCCAGAGGCATAATAAAAAGAGCTTCATGTGGCTGGTCTCTTGACACAAGAGGTAAAAACACTGTTGTGCTGTTTATGCTTAAGAACTACCTACCATCTGTAATCCCAGTGACTCAGGAGGCTGAAAAAGCAAGAGGATTACATGTTGGAGGCCAGCCATAGCAATTTCGCAAGACCCTCAGCAATTTAGCGAGACCATCTCTCAAAATGAAAAATAAAAAAGGTCTGGGGTAAAACACCAGTGGTAGAACACCCCTGAATTCAATGCCCAGTATGAAAAGAAAAAGAAAAAATGAAAGGAAAGGAAAGAAGAGAAAAAAATAAAAGAATTACCTACCATAGATCAAGTTGGTGTGGACCTGTCCTTCCCAGCTCTAAAGATAAGCACATCTTTCGCTTACTTACTATGTTCTATCTAGCATCTTCCCTCCAAAAGACCAGTTTTGAAGAATACATTGAAAATCTGTTGAGCAAGATACCTCCTCACAATGCTGGTTCTTATGATCTCTGATAGTAGCTGGTATCTTAAAGAGCTCTATCCACTCTGATAAGTCTTCACTAGCTGATCTCTCACTCTCATTCATAGATTTAGATAACTTGGACCCAGGAAATCTGGAGCATAGGGAACAAGCCATAGTGTGTGTATATATATATATATATATATATATATATATATATATATACACCTTTAATTAATTAATTATCTTTACGTGGTGCTGAGGATTGAACCCAGTGCCTCATACATGCTAGGCAAGCCCTCTACTGCTGAGCTACAACTGCAGCCTGAAGCCATAGCTTTTGATGCATTAATTCATTCATTCCACAAAGTACTTAGTAGGTGGCAGAGACTGTTCCAGGCTCTTAGGATATGTTAGTAAACAAAATAAAGATCCTTGCCTTCTTGGAACTTATATCCTAGCAGGGGGAAATATACAATAGACATAGTAAATATGTAAAATATATATTGGGATGAAATCAGTGCTGTATAAAAAGAAAAGATAGAGCAGGGTAAGAGATATTGGGAGCACTGAAGGTGGAAGGAGGGGCTACATATTAACATGGGATCATCAGATTAATGCAAAATAATAAAAATTCATTCACAAAACTTTTTAAAAAAATAATTGTTAGAGTAATTTTAGGTGCTCTGAAGCTAAGCAAAATTGAGCAGAACAGAAATTTCTTATATATTCCCTGTTCTCACAGACTTTCCCATACACCCCCAGTACCAAACATACACAAACTCCTTCACATCAACCACCCCCACCAGCATGGTACCTATTTTACAATTGATGAACCTATATTAACACATCATTATCACCCAAAATTCATAGTTAACACTAGGGTTCACTCTTGTGCATTAAATGGGTTTTGACAAGTGTATAATGACATATCCAACCATTATATTATCATACAGAATAGTTTCACTACCCTAAAAATCCACTATGCCCTATTCATCCTTCCCACACCCCAGACCTGGAAATCATTGATCTTTTTACTATCTCCATGGTTTTGTCTTTTCAAGAACATCCTACAGCTAGAATTGAAGTCAGATTTAAAGATAGGTAGTTAGTGTAGCTAGGTAAATGGAGTAAGATAAAGAAAATGGAGACCATTATGAGAATGAAGTCTAGGAAACCAGAACAGCACTCAGGGAAATTGAAATGTTAATGTCCCCAAGGCCTGAACCCATCTTAAGGAACTGTTAATGAAACAACTCCCAGCAAACAGGGAGGTGCTAATCAAAAACCACCCCAGGCTCTTCCTGCCCAGATTACTGCTTTAGCCCACCTATTTCCCACCTTTTGGGCCTTCCCACCTGCATTCTATCACTGCAAGATAAAGGGAAACAAAGGACATGAATGTGGGAAAACCAAAAGAAGACCTTGGCTCTAAAAAAGGGAAGACCTCCCCCTTCTATAGATTCCACCTTTCGGGTCCCCTTCTTCCTCAAGGGAAGTCTTTCTGCTGTCCTTTAATAAAGCCTTCCACTTTCCACTCTGCATTTGCCTCGGCCTGCTTCTCTGGTGTTATACCTCAGCATTCAGGGAAGCAAGGACTTGTCTCACCGGTAAACAGTGGTAACAAAATCATACAGTATTTAACCTTTTCTGATTGGCTTCTTTGACTTCCTAATATGCACTTAAGTTTCCTCCATGTACTTCCATGACTTGATAACCCCTGCCTTTCTTCCTGCACCACCCCCTTCTCCCAGCACACTGAGCTACCCCTGAGCCCTTGGTAGCTCATTTCTTTTTAGCTTTGGATAATATCCCATTGTCTGCACATACCACCTATATGCTTTCTTTCTTTTTTTTCAATTGGTAGCAGACAGATCTACTGGGTAAAAGGAACTACTGAGAATAAATCTTTAGTAATGTGGTGGTAGGATGCTTGAGGAAAAATAAAGAATCCTATAGTCCTAAGGTTAGGTCTGACTCTTAGTGAGTCTATGCCTCTGGGCTGTGAACTTCACAAGTACTTCTCAGTCCTCCCCACCATCCACCTTTGATGAGACAGAACGGCTAGAGCGGGGTGGAATTCCCCTTTCCCCAGGTGACACAGACTCTGATAAAACCCAAGCCCATTAGGTTCTGGTTAAATAGTTTCTCCAGAGGGCAGATTAAAAAAGAATACTCTGTCCTATTTCAAAATGGCTCCTGCTGGGTGCAGTGGCATACACCTGTAATCCCAGAGATTTGGGAGGCTGAGGCAAAAGGATTACAAATTTGAAGCCAGTTTTAGCAACTTGATGAGACCCTATCTCAAAATAAAGGGCTGGAGAGCTGGCTCAGTGGCTCAATCCCCAGTTCCAAAAAAGAAAAGAAGAGGTTCCTTTTCCTCTTCTGCAAGAAGATCAAGGGGATTTTTTTCTACAATATTCACTGTGAAGACAATGTTGGGCTGTGGTGGTAAAACTCACAAAACTGTGTCCTCTCTATTACTAGGTCCCCCTGGGCTTTTTTTTTTGTTTTTGTTTTGTTTTGATTGAGACTGGGTCCCCCTATGTTGCCTAGGCTGGTCTGGAACTCCTGGGATCAAGGGATCCTGCCTCAGCCTCCTCATGTTAGGCCTACAGGAGAATGACATGGTGTCTACCTCCCTCCAGAGCTTTTAACTCTCAGAATTGGTCATACTGAGCCTTCAGCACTTCGTCAATTGCAGTTCAGGTTTTCCTACTTCAGCATCTTGTTCCCATACAGTTTTCTGCTCATGGATTTTCCGCTGTGATGAACTGTGACTCTCTATGCAGGCCTGTTTGACCCTCCTATTCTGGCAGCAGCAGTTTGCCCTGTGAGCTCTTCTTTTTTGAATCTAAGGATAGTTCTGGCTTTTACAGTTTAATCAGCTTTTTACTTGTAAGGATGGAGTGGCAACTTCCAGGATTCTTACATGCTGTACTGGAAACTAGAAGTCAGATTCACAGCATTTTTACCAGGCTCACCATTTGAGTATTTGAACAAACTTTAAAGTAGTCTCCTAAATTAGTATTACACTTACAGGCATATAACAATGATTCTCCACCCTCAATCCCACATTCAAAAATGTTCCATTTTCTCATCTGATTTGCATCTCCTCTCCCTGGTTATTGAGGATTATAAAAACACAGAATGTTTTTATCTGCCATCATTTGCTCTTTATTATTCATAATCGTATCTATCATAGGCATTCCCCACCCAACACTAGTCATTTCTCACCAATTTAAATTTTTCCAATTTGTTTCTCTTATCTTCATCATGAATCTAACCATCTTGTGACAATTCCAACATTTCCTCTATATTTGCATTTATGATGATGGAGGATTACAGTGGTAAGATTTAGCAAATACATTTAGATTTCAATGGAGATATAAGAAAAACAATTTCTTCTATGTCTTATGTAATACTTAGGATATATTTATACTAAAATTGTTTTATATAAAATTCAAATTTAGCTGAGCTTCTTCAGTGTTATCTGATAATCCTATGCAGGAGTCCATTAAATTCATCAAGATTTGTTGAATGTCCATTATGAACTGTTGTTCTATATAAAGAGTGGTTCTCAAAGTGTGATCCTGAGGCTAGCAGCAGCAGTATTATCTGGGAATTTATTAGCAATGCAAATTCTCAGGCTTCACCTCAGACGAACCAACAAAAATCAGAAACTATGGGCTTGAAGCCTAGCAATCTCCATTTTACAAGGCCACCAGGTGACTCTATTATATACTAAAGTTTGAAAACAACTGACAGAGACAGCTCTGTTAGTGTCCCACCCAGATCTCTCCAGTGTGACCATCCTCCAGCTGCTAAAGAGTTGGCTGCTAAAGTCTCCCAGCTGTCCCCCCTTCTCTGGAGTATTGCCCTCAGCTGTCAAGAGTCACCTCTTCTAGAAGTTCTGTCCCAACATGGGGGTGTTCCATAACTTATGAACAAGAGATAGGGGTACAAAGTCTGACTTCTTGCAAAAAGGGAAACAACTCCACAGTGTGGTTTATAGTCCAGGGCCCTAACCCCATGGATCAGATCACAATTAGACTTTTATCTAAGACACATTTTTTCCCTGTTACTTTTCTCTTTCCTATCCTTTACCTCTTACTTACTTACTTAATGTACCCTGAACAGCATTTCTGTAGTATATCATATGCAACCAAATCCGTGCCGCAGGCTCTGCTTCTGTAGAATGTGACACAGGATGGATTGGGTTAATATTGTTCATAAAAGACTATAAAGCTGGCTGGGCATAGTGGTGCACACTTGTAGTCCCAGCTACATCGGAGGCTGAGGCAAAAGAATCACAAATTCAAGTTTAGCCTCAGCAATTTAGCAAGATCCTATCTCAAAATGTAAAAAAAAAAAAAAAAAAAAAAAATACAATAAAATAAAGGGCTAAGGAAGTAGTTCAGATGTATACCACATGCCTAGGATGTTCAAAGCCCTGAGTTCAATCCCTGGCACCAAATACAGAGGTGGGGGGACTGACTGTAAGCTAAGCCCCAAAACAAAACATTTTGCAATCCAATTACAGAACAAGACTAAAATGATCACATGTAATCACTGATGCTCTTTAAAGACAAGGAAATAAAAAATATGGAAAAAAGAACAAGAAAGAGTTATTGTCATAATCTTAATATTAGGTTTTAAGAGCCAGGATTTAGAGAGTACAAAAAAAGAGATCAAGAAGAAACTAAAACATTCTTTAAAATGACAATATTTAGGGTTGGAGACTATAGCACAGTTATAGAATTCTTGCCTAGCACTAGCAAGGCCAGGGATTTGAGTCCCAGCACCAAAAAAAAAAAAAATGGCAATATTAAAAATGATAGTAGCTTCCATTTATTATTCTCTATATGACTTTCTGTAAATTGGATAACAATACAATTTAGTTACTATCTGAAAAAACTTGAGCACTAACACCATGTCTCCATCACTTTGCCTGGAGCTTCAGTCAAGGAAGATGCTCAAGAGATGTTTATTAATGAAAGAAAGGTACCTGTTCAAGGTGACACCAAGATTTCTAGGTTGGAGACTCAGATGAATACCAACCAGAGAAATGGAAAGCAGGGGAAATAAGTATTTCATTTTAAACAAAGAGTTTGAGGTAGCCCAAATTTGAGAAACCTAAACGGAGATATTTATACATAGTGAAAAACAAGAGGCATGGCATAAAAAGCAAAAGGTCAGAGACAAACACGTATATTGGACAGTGATTTTCTTTGATGACAATGCATATATGCTTAGTCTTCATTCTTTGGCTTGAAGCCTAGACATCAGATCACAGTTTTAAAAGCTAAAAAGAAAATTACTAAACACAAATGTCTAGCTGCTCTTTCTTCTGAATGATTTTTTAGAAACTGAATTTAAAGGAAACTTTCTGGTAAAAGACTTTTAATTTAACAAAGATGCTTCTGTATGTAGCAAGTGATGGTGAAAGAAAGTTATTCTCACTAGGAAGGGAAACATCTTTGAGAATATTGGAACCATTGAGATAAGACGCCATTTGTATTTAATTTTTGCCTTGGGAGAACTTCATGTTTCAATTAGCCTGTGATTGTGTCACATATTTTTTTATGACTTAGGGTTCCCAAAGAGATTTAAACTGATATTTTATGTATCATTCACACCTGAGTCTTTGCACTGAAGAATAAGATTTTCAATTCACGGCTTGAGATTTTTTAAATGTTGTTTTTAAGGATAAATTTTTAAAAACAGACATTCCCTATAACAACAGTCCCTTCTCTTTTCTCTGAGTTTTGGAACACACACAAAATGGTCTGAGACCCCAGGGGCTTGTTTCTTTGATATTATGAATTAATTACATTATGCACTGAGGATGTGATGACTCATGCCTCCCCAAACCATCTTTATTATCTATATAATCCATTTTATTCTAAGAAATTCAATTTAACATATGTTGGAAAATGTAAGCAATATGGATACTGACTCATGGGAGATAAAATACAAATGTGCAAAAACCTAGAACTTAAGATGATTCTGAGTCAGTTGTAAACTGTAAATAGACATGAAGAGAAAGAATTGAAGTACCAAAAAAAAAGAGAGAAAAATTAGAATGAAAAAAACTGGACTCAAGTCTCAAGAGTACCTCATAAAACCTGACCAAGGTCAGGTGCTACAGCTACAATTTTATTCATGGAATTTGGAGAACAATCCAAGTGGGGTATCAGGGCAACTTCTATGTTATAATTGGTCTGGTATCTTAGGTGCATGTCTGAAGAACTTTTAAAAATATTTTCCCTTTTTTCATGGGGTACCAGTGATCAAACTCAAGACCTTGCACATACTAGGAAAGCACTGTACCACTGAGCTATATCCTTGGTGCTTCTTATTTTTATTTTGAGACAGGGTCTTGCAAGGCTGACCAGGCTGGTCTCTAGCTTGTGATCTTCCTGACTCCACCTCCTGAGTTGCTGGGATTACAGGTGTGCTCCACTGCACCAAGCTATAAAGACCTTTTTCTAAATGTAGGGGCCTAACAGTAGTCCAGACTGTTTTGTGGGTATACAAGGTTGAAATAAGAAAACAAATTTATGGGCGGTCCTGTAAAGTCATGACTCCCAACATTCCAGGGCAATTATCTTCTGTTTCCCTACATATAATTTGGAACCTGAGAGTTTTCAGTGTGGCTGTCTGTGCATGCTTTATGGTGGGGACTAAAATCAGTTCTGAGGAGGGTACTGAAATCCAAAAGAAAAAAAAAAATCTTGCCAGGTGATGGCTCATGCCTATAATCCAAGCTACTAGGGAAGCTGAGGTAGAAGGATCGTACATTTGAGGCCAGCCTCAGCAATTTAGCAAGATCCTCAGCAACTTAGGGAGACCCTATCTCAAAATTTTAAAAAGGGCTAGAGGGCTAGAGATGTAGCTCTGTGAAAAGGGTCCTTTCCCATCATGTGTGAGGACCCGGGTTCAATCCCCAGTACAGGAAAAAAAATCTTCAATCTATGAAGAAAGATGTTAAGAAAATGATAACAAAAATGGGGAATGTTCTGATAAGTGAGTAGTACTAGCATTTTGGCCCAAGAAAGTGTGTTAAAAGGAATTCTTTTCTAAAATTATTTTTTTCTAAAAATCTCAGACACCTTTCTAGTTAACATCTCCAACACTGCTCTTTAAAACTGTGAAGATCTCAAGTTTTGTGAAGGGAATTGAAAAGGAGTGATTAAAATAAACTTTCTCTTTACTTAAGTAAGCATAAGTGCACTTTGAAGTACGGAATTCTCTTTCCTTGCTTGTATTAGCTCTAATAGCAAACAATACACCATTTGGTGTCAACTGATGCTTTTAAATGAAACTCAGAGTGAGAACAAAGTACAGCTAATTACTGTAAACAAGCCTGAGGGGACACAGAGCCTGTGTTACTATGGTGTGCAATGGAATATTAATAGAATATTCAGACAAACATATTTATTCATTGGATTATTTTGTGTGTGCTTAAATCCATATTCTAGAGGTTTTATTTAATACTTCCCACTTAGGGGAGGGGAGGGGGGATAGTAGAGGATAGGAAAGGTAGCAGAATACAACAGTTACTAATATGGCATTATGTAAAAATGTGGATGTGTAACCGATGTGATTCTGCAATCTGTATTTGGGGTAAAAATGGGAGTTCATAACCCACTTGAATCTAATGTATGAAATATGATATGTCAAGAGCTTTGTAATGTTTTGAACAACCAATAAAAAAATGATAATAATAAAAATACTTCCCACTTTATATATTTTCAAAAATATTCATAATGGAAAGCGGTAGATGTTGGAGCTAAGATTATAAACTTTGAACAATGGAATGAATCTGATCAAACTTTTCTGTGTACATGTATGAACATACCACAGTGAATTTCACCTTTATGTATATCCACAAGGCATTAATTTAAAAAAAACAATAAATAAATAGAAAAATATCAGTAAAGGAAAGGAAAGTGGAGGGAAACAGAAAGGGAAATGGGAATACTAGGGACTGAATCAGAGCAAATTATATTTCATGCTTTTATAATTAGGTGAAAATGAACATAAATATTATGTATATCTACAATGAACTAAAAAATATTTTTTAAAGAGTATAAACTTTGAGTTGGGCATGGTAGCACAGCCTGAAATTTCAGTGACTTGGAAGACTAAGGCAGGAGGAGAGAAAATTCAAGGCCAGCTAGGCAATTTAGTGAGACCCTGTCTCAAAATCAAAAGTAGAAAGGTCTGAGGATATAGCTCAGTGATAAACTGCTCCTGGGTTCAATCCCCAGTACAAAAAAAAAATAATAAAGGACTGGAGATATAGCTCAGGGGTAAACTATCCCTGGGTTCAATCCCCACTACCACCAAAAATATCATAAGCTTTGAAGCCCAGTGTGAAAATGTAGTTTCTGCCAGTTCTCAGTTGTGTTAACTTGGGCAAGTTTCTGAACTTCTCTGAGTTCTCATACTTGCTTCTGAGCATCTATTTTCACCTAGTACATCTTGCACAGGGTTCTAGTGAGAATTGAATAAGGTCATCATATGAAGAGATTAGCAGAATGCTTGGCATATAAGTACCACAAAGTGTCAGACGCTGTGATGATACTATCATGTAATTCTTACAATTAAGTGATGAAGTCAAATGAAAAAAAAAACTCTTCTTAAACTCCCCCAAAGTGTTCCATGATATCCAGGCACTCTGCAACTTGAGCAAATCTGAGCACAATAGGATAGCATAACTATTCCCGAGCCCAAGATATTATATCTTAAAAGGAAAATGGGCTAAAAGTAAAGTTTTAGATTAAAAAAAAAATCATGAAGAGGATCCTTGAGGGAGGAAAAAACTATGCAATAAAAGATACTGCTGGGTGGAGGGGAAATCCACATCCAAAGGTCAGACAACTATGAAGTATAAGATCTTCAGGGAGTCTGCTATGGTTTTAATATGTCCTCCAAAATTCATATGTTGGAAACATAATCCCCAAATTATTATGTTAATAGTATTTGGAGATAGGGTCTTTAGGAGGTAAATGGGATTAGATGGAGTCATGACAGTGGGCATTAGTGGCTTCATAAGGACAGGAAGAGAGACCAGAGCTAACATGCTTTCTCTGTCAGTATAATGCTCTCTGCCATGTTGCTATGCAGCAAAAATGCACTTAGCAAATGCTGATGCCATATTCCTGGACTCCCTAGCTTTCAGAACTAAATAAACTTCTGTTATTATAAATTACCCAGTCTCTGGTATTCAGATATAACATCAGAAAATGGACTAAGAGCTAGGCACAGTGGTGCACACATGTAAACCCAGGGACTTGGGAGGCTCAGACAGGAAGATCGAAAGTGAGGCACTAAGCAACTCAGTGAGACCCTGTTTCTAAAGAAACTACAAAATAGGGCTAGGGATGTGTCTTAGTGGTCGAGTGCCCCTGAGTTCAATCCCCAGTACGTGCCGCCCCCCCAAAAAAGAAAAAAAAAAGGACTAAGAGCATAAATATTACTGTCTTACACCTGAGTTTCCATGGGAAGAAATCATAAATCAGTGTTTTTCTTGCCCCATCCTCTTGCACTCTCTAGAAACTTCATCCACCATTTCCTTCCCACATGTTCCCCAATTCCCTGTGTTCTCCACCTATCCTGTAAAATTCTGAAGAACTAAAAGTCTCACAAGTTCTCTGGGGTTTGGTACTCACATCTTTCCATTTCTCTTATTTTCTTCTAGAGCTTGCCCTTGTCCAAGGGACAAACATTGTCACGGCCCTTGGTCATCAAAGTAAGACTTTTACTGGTATCTAAAAATGGTATGACAAGTGGCCATCAGGGTTTGTGTGTTATCAGTTCCCAATAAAGAAGGTGCTGTCTTTCAGTGATGGAGAAGCCAGTAGTGTGATCTCCCAGGGTGCTGCCAAAGCTATTGCATTGAGGTTGTTGACATATTAGAATAAAGTTATCTTCATTTTTACTTGTTCTGTTGTTAGGAATTCTTTGCTGTAACATTTGGGCATGGCTTCAAGGAGGGCTTGGCCAGATGATATCTGTGACAGATACTCTGGGGGATATATAGATATGTCTATATCAGATATATAGGAGTATACAAATGCACACATTTGATACTATAGCTCCTTGCACAGACTCAATAGCTACATGACACTCTTCAGATGATTTATTTCCCAGGAGGCTTCCTGATGATTATGCCCTATCAAAGAGCCTAATGTGCTCAGCAAGTTGTGCCTGACTTCCACAGCAAATACCACTTAAGTTCAGGATGGGGTTCTCTATTATGATGGGATGGCCAAAAGGAAGAACTGGGAACAGAGAACTGAAGTTCAATGAGCAGGTCAGTTTATCAGGCATCATTTACTGAATATATCCACTCTGTGTGTGCTTCACAACATCCTTAAAACCTACCATTATTATGCACATTTTATACTGGAGAGGAAATGAATGCTCAATTAGTTAAAGTAACTGTTGTTGTTTGTGGTAGTGGTCCTGGGGATTGAACAAGGGGATTGAACATGGTAGGCAAGTGCTCGGCCACTAAGCCACATTCCTAGCCCTCAGAGTTAAAATTTAAAGCAATTGTTCCTACTTCAGTTGTCTTTGTAGTGATATTCTATGGCAATATTCTTTTTATGCTTTTATCACAAGGAGTTATGTTTGGTTCTAGGGGATTAAAAGTATGTATGTATAAAAGGACAGAAATATATAGGTGTACACAAGTACCCATATTTGATACCATAGCATTATAGCTTTTAAAAAATATTTATTTTTTACTTTTAGGTGGACACAATATCTTTATTTTACTTTTATGTGGTGTTGAGGATTGAACCAAGTGCCCCACGCATGCCAGGCAAGCACCCTACCACTTGAGCCACATCCCCAGCCCATCTTTTTGAAACACTGTAGGAGCCAGGCATAGTAGCACACACCTGTAAACCTAGAAACTCAAGAGGCTAAGGCAGGAAATAAATAAGTTAGAGGCCAGCCTGGGCAATTTAGTGAGACCCTGACTCAAAATAAAATAAAATAAAATAAAAAGGGGCTGGGGGAAATAGCTTAGTGATAGAGAGCCCCTTGATTAAATCATACCACTAGAAAGGCTATGGGCACTCTCTAATTCAGGAGTCAGCAACTTATGGCCTGAAGTTCTACATCCTGGGTTTGAGAATCAAGTTTATTATTAGAATGCAGCTGAGCTCATTCATTCACTTGCTCATTGCCTATGACTACTTTTGCTCTACAATTACAGAGATGAGTAGTCATCATAGAGGTCATATTCCTGCGCATCTAAAATATTTATTGCCTGGCACTTTAAGAAAAAGTTTGACAACCCCCATCCCCAACCCATCAAAATGTCCTGCTGGGTTTGAGAAGTGCCCTTATTAGCAAATAATACTCCCCCTACCAATACCACCTTTAGAACCTCAAGGAATAGCAGAGAATCTAGTTCTGTATTTGGGGAGAAATCAGCAACCAAAAGTACTCAGAGTCATAGCTCCTGATGGGAAAAAAAACACCAGCATATGCAGGTTCTTAAACTTCCCGTGCTGTGAATTTACTGCTGAGGAAATTGACGTTCAATTGGTTGAAGTAAGTGAACCAAGATCAAACAGACAATAAATGACAAAGTTAAAATTTTTATTATTTTAAAATTCTTATTATTTATCTAGAGGAGAAATTCATAGCTTTTATTATATAAAAAGTAGGAATCACATGCCTGTAATCTCAGAAGCTCAAGAGGCTGAGTCAGGAGGATCACGAGTTCAAAGCCAGCCTCAGCAACAGCAAGGGACTAAGCAACTCAGTGAGACCCTGTCATTAAAGAAAATACCAAATAGGGCTGTGGATGTGGCTCAGTGGTTGAGTGTCCCTGAGTTCAATTCCTGGTACCCACCCCCCCCAAAAAAAAGTAGGAATCATTGATATAATTACTATCAGACAGCTTTACATCACACCTCAGGCATTGACCAGCAGGTTGATTTTAACCAGTTAGTTCAACTCTTGAAACTTATTTTCTCATTTGTATAAATGGTGTATATGGACCACTTTAGAAACAGGTCATCCTCTAATTTTGTGAACCTACTTGTTATTAGAGTTCACTGAGAAGATTTTGCTAGCTTTAGTTCTCTCCCTGTTCCCTTAAACCCAATGGGACCACTACTTATATTCTCAAATGATATTTGTGCCTGAACCCTCTCTTCAGCAAATGGATGGTTAAACGTACTGTATGATTCTATTTATATGAAAATTTGGGAATAACAAAATTAAAGGGATGGAACTCAGATCAGAGGTTTCCAGAAGCTACAGTAGAGGGATTGATACAAAAGGTCTGGTAAGCAGAATTTTTTATTCTTTGACATTTTCCCTGGTGTTAAACCCATGAATACATTAGATTACATGCCAAAACTGACTTTATAAATTTAAGTAAGGTTACTAATCAGTTGACCTTAAAATAGTGAGACCATCCTGGATAATCCAGGCAGGCCCTATGTAATCACATGGTCTCTTAAAATCAGAAGCAGGCAGAGAAATTCAAAGAACAAGGATGATTCAATTCATTGTTGCTTAATTGAGAATGGAGGAGCCAAATGTCCAGGAAATGTAGACCTCAGTCCCAGAGCTGCACAGAAATGATTTCTGTCAATACCCTGAATGACTTTATAAGTGCATATTTACACAGTGCTTCCAGAAAGGAATTGAGCCTGAGTAATCCAGGGCTTTGCCTATGCTAGGCAAGGACTTTACCACTGAGCTACATCCCCAGCACTTTTTATTTTGAGACAGATCTCACTAAATTGCCCAGGATGGCCTTGAAAATGGAATCCTTCTGCCTTAGCCTCCTGAATTGCTGGAATTACAGTTATGTACCACCACACCTGGGCAAAAATAATACAGTTTTAAACGCCCTTTCAACAATAGATATATCTATTGTACCTGTAGATAGATATAGATAATTTTGTTAAATTTTATTATGGGGAATAGAGCTCAGGGCCTCTCACATGTTAGGCACATAAATATACCCAAGTCCAATACAATTTTTGTCAATTATACTTAGTAAAGTGGGGATACACACACACACACACACACACACACACACACATATATATATATATCGTGTGTGTGTGTGTGTGTGTGTGTGTATCTCGCTCATAGGTAGGATTGCCAGGCAAAACATATTATGCACTATTAAATTTATGTTTCAGATAAACAACAGAGAATTTTAGGATAAGAATGTTCCATGCAATATTTAACTGGGCATTGGGAAGGCAGCGAAGTCTGATAATTCTGATCATTGGGCATGCCCATCTATTGATGACTAATGTTAACAAAAATATGTTTTAAATATGTTAAGATTTTACTGGGTGACAGCTACATTAAGAGTCTGAGAGGCAAATAAATGTATAGATTACTTTGAGGCAGGCATGAGAAGAAAAAGAAAACTTTACAATAAGTTGTGTTTGATAAGAAAATTACTTCATGCCATTGGAAGGCCTACAAAAGGTTGCCAAAAAATTGTACATTAACAAAGGTAAGAAATTGCTATTGAAAATGATGTGGTAGCACATGCCTATAATTGCAGCTATTCAAGGGGCTGAGGCAGGAGGATCACAAGTTTGAAGCCAACCTAGGCAATTTAGCGAGGACTCTATCTCAAAACAAAATAAAGAGCACTGGGATGTAACTTAGTGGTAGAGCACCCCTGAATTCAATCCCCAGTTAAAAATGGGGGGATAGCTACTTAGGAAAACCTATTTAGGATCCACTGTGCCCTCCCACCATGATGTTCCACTTCATTTGGGCCCACAGCAATAGAGTCAGCCAACCATGGACTGAACCTCTGAGACCATGAGCCAAAATAAACTTTTCCTCCTCTAAGTTGTTCTTATCAGGTATTTTGGTCTCAGTGACGCAAAGCTGACAGAAGGAGGTTTAACTCACTCTGTCGGAAAGAGAAGTTTAATATTTAATGGGAATGCTGACAAAATATTTTAAAATTTTAAAGAGAAAACCTATTTGGGTAAATAGGACTTTGGGAGGAAACATCTAATTAGGCAGTGCCAGATAGAATTCATAGGCAAGTAATAGTTTAAAGGTTGAGGAGCAGGTGAGTGGCTGCAGAGGAAGCAATTCTAATTTCTTCGTTCAAAAAATAATTTGCCAGATACGATGGTGCAAATCTGTGATCCCAGCTACTCGGGAGGCTGAGGCAGAATGATTCTTTGAGCCCAGGAGCTCAAGACCAGTCCGAGCATCATAGCAAGACTGTTTCTAAAAAATTACACTATTGTTGTTATTATTAAGCACTTATTTTGTCCCATTCATTGTTGAAAATAAAAAGCCTCTATGTATACAGAATGTACATTGCAGCTGGAGAAAGGGAATACACAGTGAATATAAATAAGATAGTATATAATATGCACTTGATAATTAGTGCTATGGAGAAAAATAAAGCAGGAAATAGAGATAGGAAATGTGGATGGGAGATGCTTAAAATAGAATGCTCAGGGAATGCCTCACTGAGAAAGTGGCATTTGAGCAGAGATCTTAAATAGGGAAGGGGGGAAAAAAAAGTCATGCTCACATGTGGCATAAAAGTATTCCTGCAAAAAGAACATCTATGCAGGGAAATTGGTGTGGCTGAAGTTCAGTGAACCAGAGGGAAAATAGCATGAGGGGAGGTCAAGGAGGGATTGGATAGGGAACTTCAGATCTTCCCTGTGGTATCTCACTGGCTAACATAGATACCATTCTTTTATTTTGTCTGAAGTGGGTGTGTGTGTGTTGGAGGGTGTATTGGGATCAAACCCAGAGCCTTTCCCATGCTAGGCAAGTGCTCTACCAGAGTTACATCCCCACAGTCCCCCACCCCCACCCTTTTTCACTTTGCTTTGAGACTATGTTGCCCAAACTGCCCTCCTGCCTCAGCCTCCTAAATTGTTGGGATTACAGATGTGTGCCTCTGTGTCCAAAGAAAGTATGGCTTTTTTTTATTGTTGGTTGTTCAAAACATTACATAGTTCTTGATATATCATATTTCACACTTTGATTCAAGTGGGTTATGAACTCCCATTTTTACCCCATATACAGATTGCAGAATCACATCAGTTACACTTCCATTGATTTACATATTGCTATACTAGTGACTGTTGTATTCTGCTACCTTTCCTATCCTCTACTATCCCCCCTCCCCTCCCCTCCCCTCCCCTCTTCTCTCTCTACCCCCTCTACTGTAATTCATTTCTCCCCCTTGTATTATTTTTCCCTTTCCCCTCACTTCCTCTTGTATGTAATTTTGTATAACCCTGAGGGTCTCCTTCCATTTCCATGCAATTTCCCTTCTCTCTCCCTTTCCCTCCCACCTCTCATCCCTGTTTAATGTTAATCTTCTTCTCATGCTCTTCGTCCCTACTCTGTTCTTAGTTACTCTCTTTATATCAAAGAAGACATTTGGCATTTGTTTTTTAGGGATTGGCTGGCTTCACTTAGCATAATCTGCTCTAATGCCATCCATTTCCCTCCAAATTCTATGATTTTTGTCATTTCTTAATGCAGAGTAATACTCCATTGTGTATAAATGCCACATTTTTTTATCCATTCGTCTATTGAAGGGCATCTAGGTTGGTTCCACAGTCTTGCTATTGTGAATTGTGCTGCTATGAACATCGATGTAGCAGTGTCCCTGTAGCACGCTCTTTTTAGGTCTTTAGGGAATAGACCGAGAAGGGGAATAGCTGGGTCAAATGGTGGTTCCATTCCCAGCTTTCCAAGAAATCTCCATACTGCTTTCCAAATTGGCTGCACCAATTTGCAGTCCCACCAACAAAGTATGGCTTTTTAAAAGCGTCACTCTGGCTGCTACATAAAGGGTAGAATGTAAGGAAAGGAACAATATGACCAGATTTAAGACCAAACTAAGAAGAAATCAAAGTGTTATTCTTTGAATTATGGCTAAGAGTGGTGAAAATATTTTTTTATTAAACAGTAAAATGACACCAAGTTACTATTCTTTTATTGTACTAAAGAAATAGTTTTGTGTGAGTCCTCCAGAAAACACTTTACCTCAGTTAGATGCTTTGTTTAAGACCTGAGGAAGTAGGATTTTTGCCTTGCATTATAAGAATATTTTGCAAGTGTTTTATAAAATAATTTGTCTGGGCCCACATGCTACATCATTCTCTCCTCACTCCAGGACTCCTACCTCTTCAGGACAAGCTAGAAGTCTCTAGTCCTTAGATAGCAAATTCCTGGCACACCTAGGGCCATTTTCCCAACCCAGGCAAGTCATCACAGCTTATAGTACACTGTATGTATAGAGCCTGAAAACAGCCTCAGAATCCTCAGTAACATGTTTGTTTCTTTGTTTTTTAACAGCCTTAATTAATTCATCAGAATTTACACCACAAAGGAAACCTATTTAGCAAAACTAGAGAATGAAATGCAACTAACAGACAACCCAGGCTCTGTTCGGCATGGTCTTGAACTGCATTCTATGAGTGTCTTTATTTTTATTTTTTGGTATTGGGGATTGAGCTCAGGGGTGCTTAACCACTGAGCCAAAACTCCAACCCTTTTTTAATTTTCATTGTGAGACAAGTTTTAAATTGCTTAGGACCTCACTAATTGTTGCAGCTGGCCTCAAACTTGCAATCCTCCTGCCTCAGCCTCTCAAATTCCTGGGATTATAGGCATGCACCACTGTGCCAGGCAAGTGTCTTTCTAAATCACACAAAGGTAAATGAATAGAGGATGACTTGTTATAATTGGTGAAAGTTCTAAGAAGAGAATCTTGGAATATTTAGATGAGAGAAATTTGAAACATCCATCCTTGAAAAATGACTAGTATTTTATTTTTTTCTATTTTAAAAAGGCAATGATGTATATGATAATAAGGTTAGTATGAAAATGGTTTGAGGTAAATGTTGCAGGTAGAGAGATGCAGAAGGATTGTAAAGAATGGGGTTTGTTCTTGCCAAATGGAGCTGCGTACATAGTTATCTGTCTGCTCCTGATGGCAACCAAAGCCAACCTTACCTTCTAAGTATGTTCAACATTGAATGCCTTTCTATTAAATAAATTTAAATATAACAAAGCCAAAAGCAATTTCCTATTCGCTGATGCATTTTCAGTGTGGTTAGTTCTATGTTTAAAAAAATGCACAAACCCATTCTTTTTAAAATATTTTTTAGTTGCCAATGAATTTTTTTACTTTGTTTATTTTTATGTGGTGCTGAGGACTAAGCCCAAGGCCTCACATATGCCAGGCAAGTGCTCCACCACTGAGCCACAACCCCAGTCCCAGCACACACTGATTCTTATTTTACACAATAAAGAAATTAAGTGCTAAATGATTCATAGTACACAGATTCCCAGACAATATTGATATACTCAACTTGGTTGAGACACACAGAGCCTAAAGAGTGTGTCAGTTGGCCTGGAAGGGCAATCAAACTGGAAATATTATGAACCAATCAGCATTCTTGTTTGTTAACAGCCCTTTACCTATATAAGGGCATCCTGGGGATGGGGTCATAGCTCAGTGGTAGAGTGCTTCCCTAGTGTGCATGAGACCCAGGATTGGATCCCCAGTCCAGCAAGAAAAACAGTATTTTGCCTGTAGTCTCAGCACTTTGGGGACTGAGATGGGAGAATCATTTGAGCTCAAGAGCTCAAGACCACCCTGACCAACATAGCAAGACTTTTATCTTGGGCTGGGGTTGTGGCTCAGCGGTAAAGAGCTCACCTCGCATGTGCGAGACCCTGGATTCGATCCTCAGCACCACGTAACAATAAATAAAAAAAGATAAAGGTATTGTGTCCAACTACAACTAAAAAATAAATATTTTTTTAAAAAGACTTCATTTAAAAAAAAAAAGGAGGGGATCTACTAAATGAAGATGTGTGAGACTGAGGACATTTCAACTGGGTGAATTTAGAGAAAATGGAAAAGCCAAACCTCAGCCCAACTGTATAGCTTGTATGCTCTGGCAAGATACCAATAACAAAATCTGGCAGGCACACAGCTCTCTGACAAGGATGACTTTAACCAGCTTCATTGAGAAGAGTTGTCATTTTATGTACAGCCTGTCCTCAGTCTTGCTATCTGTCCCCTTCATTGTTGTAGTTCCTTTCTTTGGGATCCTCTCCAACTTTATTTTTCTGGTCTTTACGCAGAAAAAAGTCTGGTGCAGTCAGCAACATCACAAGCATTTACCAAAATGTAGGATGATTGCTTACTATTTTCCCACTCCTGGTTTTTTGTTTGTTGTTTGTTTGGGATTTCTTTGTTTTGTTTTTCTTTCTCTTCTACTTTTTTTGAGATAAGGTCTGGCTATGTTGCCCAGGTGGGCTCAAGGGATCCTCTTGTCCCAGCCTCCCAAGCAAGTGAGACTAAAGAGGCATGCTACCATGCCTAGCTCTCTTATTTTCCTTAATGGCATTCAGTATTTTCCTGATTATTTTGGCCAAAAAAATATTTGGGCAGCTGTCTTCAGAGAATAGTCTATAAGGATTTTTGACTCTCTTTCCAGGGATATAACACCTCTCAACTCATTATTTTAAAATATGATTGGAGAAATGAAGTAGCAAGGAGATCTCACAGGTAGAAATATTGATGTGATGTGAAAACCCAATTTGATGTCATTGGGTTAAGCTTGTAAGACATTAAAAAAGTAAGGGTAGAGCTGGGGTTGTAGCTCAGTGGCAGAGTGCTTGCCTCGCACCTGTGAGGCACTGGGTTTGATCCTCAGCTCCACATAGAAACAAACAAAATAAAGAAATTGTATCCATGTATAACTAAAAAATGTTTTTTAAAAGTAAGGGGTAAAAAATTATAAATGATGAGTAACTATCTAGCTAGAATGAGAGTAAAGACATGATGGAACATATTGTTATACTTGTAGGTATGACTTTGTCACCAATCTGGAAGTGCATTGTTGGCAACTCCACATGTGTACTTCCTGTTCAAAGATAATTTATGAAAATGATAATTTAGGCCAATCTCAGAACTAATCCTTGGAGGATTCTGCCATTAACAATTAAAATATCTCTAAAATAGCATGATAAAATTTATTTTCCTCATAAGAATGTGATAATCAAATGTCAAAAGGAATATGGAAGACTTCATGTAAGAGAAAAGTTGTATACAACTGCAGAGTGATGATATAGCCTAAAAAATTCTCCATTAGCTCTGACTCACCTCAGGCTTTTATATTAAATTTCCTGTTAGGCTATATTGACTGTAATCAAAACACTCATTGGTTTGGAAACTTTCAAAGACTTTTTTAAAGTTTAAAGTGCTTCTATTTATAGGCTTCTCTTGTATCTACTTTCTACTATTTCAAGTTCTAGGTTATTAATATAGCATGATTTCATGAAAATCAAGCACATTTTTTTCCATTAAGTTCTGTGCTTTTAGTTTGACATTTGTGGCACACACCTGTAATCCTGGTGACTCAGGAAGCTGAGGCAGAAGTATTACAAGTTCAAGACCAGCCTAAGCAATTTACTGAAACCCTCAGAGACTTAGCAAGACCTTGCCTCAAAATAAAAAATGAAAAAGGCTGGAGATGTAGCTCAGTGGTAAAGTGCCCTGGTTCAATCTCCAATACTGTGCTTTTGTGCCAAGCAGGTACTCTACAGCTGAACTACACATTCAGCTCCTTTACTCTCCATTTAACCAGATCACTGAAGGTTCTCTGGAGAATTTATCTTGCATTTATTCTGAACAATGCTCCACTAAGAAATAAAAAAAAAATGGATTGATAACAGAAAGGAAGCTGAGGTAGGAAGATCACTTAAGCCCAGGAATTCAAGGGCAGATTTGGCATAAAAGTATAATGGCTAAGGGAAGGGTCAGATTGTCTTTTTCCAGTACTCTGAGTTTATCTGTATCCTCTTGATGACAATAATGATAATATCCACCTCATAGGCTGTTTTTTAAAAATATTTTTATTAGTTGTTGATGGATATTTATTTTATTTACTTATTTATTTATATGTGGTGCTGAGGATCAAACCCAGTGCCTCACACATGCTAGGCAAGAGCACTACCATTGAACGACAACTCCAGCCTCCTCATAGGGTATTTCAATGGTTGAGTTAGATAACATAGAAACTGCTTAGCACCAGGAATTATATGTAGTAAGTGCTTAATTAGGATTAACTAGTACCATTATATGAACTTTTAAGTTGACTTTTGATTTTTGAACATTTTTGTATGAAAATATATTTAATACTATTTCAACTTAACAATCAGAAGGCTAACCTCTATTACTTACATATAATATATTCACGGCTCACACCTAAGAAAACTGAAAATGCACATTTATTTGAGTGGCTGTCAGAAAATACCTTATAATGCTTTATGGTTTTTGTTTGGTTTGGTTTGGTACCAGGGATTGAACCCATGGGTGCTTAACCATAGAGCCACATCCCCAGCCCCTTTTTTTAATTTTTATTTTAAAACAAGGTCTCATTAAGTTGCTTAGGGCTTCGCTAGGTTGCTGAGGCTGACTTTGAACTTGTGATCCTCTTTCCTCAGCCTCCTAAGCCACGGGGATTACAAATATGCACCACTGCACCCGGCTTGCTTTATGGTTTTAAAAGAGTCTTTCACATATATTTGCACTTAACCCTCACAGTAACTCTAATGAGAGGAGTGAAATAGACTTTCCCAATACTATACTGGAATAGTACAATGAAGCTGGTATTAGAATCTAAGCCTGTATCCTTATTTCATGCTAGGCTGCTTTTATTATTTGTTAGACTTCCCTGAACCAATTTCACATGCACAAAACAAGTAACTTAAGAAAAAAAATTTATTTCAAAAAACGAATATCTGAAAGTTTGTATGGCAAATTTATGAGACTTAAGGTAGCCAATAGAGTAAGCATAATATAATGTAATAGAATGCCCACTCCCCTCAAAGCCTGAAGAAAATGGAGAGCTCTCTTTGTAACTGCACAGATTGTAAATTTAATCATGATTCAGGCTCTAAAACCTCAGTGGTCAGAGATGCTACAGGGAATTTGAGGGAATTTTATTTAAGTAAGATCATCAACTGTACAAAAACAGCTAGAAATGGGAGCCTTCTATAATTCTACTTCATCCTTGGTGAAAGATATTTCCATTTCATGCTGGGAGCTGTTCTTTCTCCATCACTCAGATTACTTTATGAGCCATTTGCTTTGCCAGTAAGTATTTTTTTTTCCTTCTTTTAATGGAATGAAATGGTACAAGGTTAAGGCTCATTATCAAATTGGAATGCAGAAACAACATCAGCTACACTTTAAATGTGCCATTGTAGAAATTGTAAAAAAGAATATATATATATATATATATATATATATATATATATATATATATATATAAAATGATGAAGTTTGTTACCCGCTAAAAACTTTAAAAAGACTTTGACACACTCAAGGCTATTAACTTTAGTGAAATATTCAAACTCACTAAAAACTTTCAACTGAAGGAAGACATTTCATATTTCTTGAAATTTTAACTGTCCAAAAAGGTTTTAACTCTCAGTATATAGACAAAAGGACAATTTTTCTATTTATATGTGAATATTCAATCATTTAGTAGTTATCACAAACTAAATGCAAGCAAAAGGTTATTACTAGATATGAGTAGGTGACATAAACTGAGGAATAAATAGGAAAAAGGAAAAGGAAGGATAATTGTGTAGCATATCACCTAGTCTAAAGTTCTTATTCTATATGGAACAGTTCAAGGAACATCACTTTTTTGTTCTTTTGACAAAATATAAAGGTACTAAAAGAAGTTAAATATTAATGATTTTATACTATAATATTTCAATGTGTTAAAGAAATAATTATAGGAAAATAAAAATAACACTGTTGGTTAAGCATATGCACTGGCAATTTGGCTATCTACTTGGTGAAATATGAAGCTATAAGTGTCCTCAAAACAGGGCTCAGATGTTTAGCATAAAAATAAATTTCAGGTACTTAAAAATGCTACTTTAGTTGGGCAAGGTGGTATACATGCCTGTAATCCCAGCAACTCAGGAGTCTGAGGCAGGAAAATCAAAAGTTTGAGGTCAGCTTTGACAACTTAATGATACCCTCAGTAACTTAGCAAGATCCTGTTTCAAATAAAAAATAAAAGAGGCTGGGGATGTAGCTCACTGGTCAAAGTTTCAGTCCATGGTTGGTTGGTTTGTTACCTTTGGGCTCAGTTCATAGCAGCTGGGAAGGGAAAAGGGCGAGAGGAAGAGAGAAAGGGTGGGGAAGAGAAGGGACAGGAGTCTCAGTGTCTCCTTCACGCGTACAGCCCCAATGCCTACTTCCTTCATCTGGGTTCCACCTCCTGAAGCTTCCACCACCTCAATATTGTCAAAAGTGGGCAACCAACCTTCAGCAAATGGGCCATAGAGTAGATACTTATCAAAACCATAGCGAGTTGCTAGGCCATTCTTTCATTTTTAAGATGAAATGACAACCAATAAAATTCAGGGAAAGAACAATATTTTTCATTCAGGGCAGACCTGTTATTTAATTCCAAATTCACATAGAAATGCCATCCAGAAAGTTATATGGTGTTCACCATGAAAGTATGTGTTTCATAATATAATAAGTTGATATTTAATTTTAACAGCTTTCTTAGGGTATTGTTTGATTTTCAATAAACTACATACATTTAAGTTGTACAATTTTATAAGTTTTGATCTATGTCTACATACATGAAATCATTGCCCACAGTCAACATAACGGACAAATTCATCACCCTCAAAAAGATTCCCTGTACTTCTTTGAAATTCTTTTCTCACATCAATCCCTGCCACCCACATCCCAGGGCAACCACTGATCGGCTTTAGGTAACTATAGATTCATTTGCATATTCTAGTACATGTGGAATTATATAGTCTGAACACTCCTTTTGCCTGGCTCATTTCACTCAGCATAATTATTTTGAGATCCATGCAAGTTGTTGAATGAATCAAAAGTTCTTTTTTGTTTGTTTTTGGTACTAGAAATTGAACTCAGGGGCACTCAGCCACTGAGCCACATCCCCAGTCCTATTCGGTATTTTATTTAGAGACAGGGTCTCACTGAGTTGCTGCTTAGCACCTCGCTGTTTCAAGGTTGGCTTTGAACTCACAATCCTCCTGTCTCAGCTTCCCGAGCCACTGGGATTACAAGCCTGTGACACCACACCTGGCTCAGAAGTTCTTTTTTTTTTTTTTTTTTTCAGTATTAAGTTATATTCCATTGCATAGATATCTCATGGTTTTGTTTCTTCTTTCACCTTTGATGGATATTTTTAAAACTTCCACTTTGGGGTCTTTTACAAATAAAGGTAGTGTCTACAATGCTTTTTTTGGGGGGAGGGGTACTGGGGATTGAACCCAGGGGCGCTTAACCACAGAGTCTCATCTCCAGCCACCCCCCTTTTTATTTTGAGTCAGGGTCTCACTAAGTCACTTAGGACCTCACTAAGTAGCTGAGTCTGACTTCAAACTATCAATCCTCCTGCCTCAGCCTCCCTAACCACTGGGATTCCAGTGTGTGCCACCATGCCCAGTTCTTACTGTAGTTTTAATTTTCATTTATCTGATCACTAATGATGAGCATCATTTCATGTGTCTGCCATTCATATACAGAGGTCTCCGACTTACAGTGGTTCAATTGTTCAACTTTATAATAGTGAAAAAAGAAACCACATTTAGCCAGGCCCAGTGGTCCAAACGCCATCCCAACTACTCAGGAAATTGAAACAGGAGAATTACAAATTTGAGGGCAGTCTTGACCATTTAGTAATTTAGACTCTGTCTCAAAATAAAGTTTAAAAAGGGTTGGGGGGTACCTCAGTAGTGGAGTACTTGCCAAGCATATGAGAGGCCCAAGGTTTAATCACCAGTACTGAAAAAGAAAAATGTGTAATATGCATTCAGCAGAAAACTGTACTTGAAATTTTGAATTTTTATCTTTATCTAGCCCAGCCATATGCGTCATGATACTGTGATGCTGGGCAGCAACCGACAGTCACCTGATCACCAAGGTCAACAACTGATTCTCTGCTGGTCACTGTGTCTTGAAGCTATGATTTGTGATATATTAGGTGTGTAAATGCCTTTGTGAGTGTGTGTGCGGTACTGGGTATTGAACCCAGGGCCTTGTGCATGCTAGCAAGTGTTGTCCCACTGAGTTACATCCCCAGCCTTGTAATAGACATCTTTAATCAAATTCATCCCTATGAATTTCATGTATTTTTTTCTTTTTTGATGCAATTGCAAATAGTACTGTTTTATTTAATTTACAATTTCTGATTGTTATTAGCTAATATGTAAAAAGAATATTTGAGGTTTCAATTTTTATCTTATATCCTACAACCTTACTAAACTCACTTACTAATCTATTAGCTTTTTTGTAGGTCCATAAGATCTTCTATATAGATGATTATATTCTGTGTGAATAAAAGGAGTCATATCTTTCCTTCTAATCTGAAAGCCTTTTATTTCTTGTCCTATTACACTAAAACATCCTGTACAATGCTGAATTAAAATGTTGAGAGCAAACCTCATCTTGTTCTTTTTTATTATTAAATTATTCATTTATTGTTATTTGTTATACACAATGGCAGAACGCAATTCATTTCATATTACACATATACAGCACAATTTTTCAAGTCACTGATTGTACACAAAGTATTTTCAAACCATTCTTCATGCCTTCATACATGTACTTAGGCTAATGATGTCTATCTCATTCCACCATTATTCCTATCCCCTTGCTCCCTCCCTTCCCCTCCCTCCCATTTTCCCTATCTAAAGTTCCTCCATTCCTCCCATGCTCCCCCCTCATCACTATTATGAGTCAGCATCCTCACATCAAAGAAAATATTTGGCATTTGGTTTTGGGGGATTGGCTTACTTCACTTAGCATTATCTTCTCTAACTCCATCCATTTATTTGCAAATGCCATGATTTTATTCTCTTTTATTGATGAGTAATATTCCATTATATATACATACACCAAAGTTTCACTATCCATTCATCTACTGAAGGGCATCTAGGTTGGTTCCACAACTTAGCTACTGTGAATTGTGCTGTAGTATGTTGTTTTTAAATCCTTTGGGTGTAAACAGAGGAGAGGGATAGCTGGGTCAAATGGTGGTTCCATTCCCAGATTTCCAAGGAATCTCCATAGTGCTTTCCAGATTGGCTGCACCAATTTTTAGTCCCACCAGCAATGTATGAGTGTGCCTTTTTCCCCACATCTTTGCCAACATTTATTGTTGTTTGTATTCTTGATGGCTGCCATTCTGACTGGAGTGAGATAAAATTTTAGAATAGTTTTGATTTGCATTTCTCTAATTGCTAGAAATGTTGAACATTTTTTATATGTCTGTTGATTGATTGTATATCCTCTTGTGAGAAGTATCTGTTCAGTTAATTGGTCCATTTATTGATTGGGTTATTTGTTTTTTGGTGCTAAGTTTTTTGAGTGCTTTATATATCCTAGAGATTAGTGCTCTATCTGATACGTTTCTGGTAAAGATTTTCTCCCATTCTGTAGGCTCTCTATTCACCTCATTGGAAGAAGCATTTTAGTTCGAATCCATCCTATTTATTGATTCTTTTTTTTTTCAACGAAGAGATTTTATTGGGGTTGCTGCCCAAAGGGGAAGAAAAGGAGAGGAAGAGAGCAGTAGAAAGGTGAGGAAGAGAGCTGAGAGCAATTCTTGGTTTTAATTCTTGTGCTATAGGAGTCTTATTAAGGAAGTTGGGGCCTAATCCAACGTGATGGAGATTTGAGCCTCCTTTTTTTTTTCATTAGGCCCAAGGTCTCTGGTTTAATTCCTAGGTCATTGATCCACTTTAAATTGAGTTTTGTGCATGGTGAGAGATAGAGGTTTAATTTCATTTTGTCACATGTGGATTTCCACAAGAAGAAGAGGCTATCCTTTTTCCAATGTACATTTTTGGCGCCTTTGTCTAATATAACTGTAGTTTTGTGGGTTAGTCTCTGTGTCCTCTATTCTGTACCATTGGTCTACAGGTCTATTTTGGTACCAATACCATGCTGTTTTTCTCATTTTGTTCTTTATGTTAGGAGTAAAGCATTCACTTCTTTTTAACCATTAATGTGATGCTAACTACAGAGTTTTCATAGATACTTTTCATCAAATTGGAAAA
Organism: Urocitellus parryii; assembly: GCF_045843805.1. Lineage (NCBI taxonomy): Eukaryota > Metazoa > Chordata > Mammalia > Rodentia > Sciuridae > Urocitellus > Urocitellus parryii. The sequence continues at coordinate 34,378,505 of NC_135547.1, read as the reverse complement.
ATTCATAGCATCTTTTTGAGCTTTTGCAGTTTTTTGGCAGGGTAGAAGATTTAATAACCAACATAAACAGAGTACACCAATATTTTTCCATTTAAAAAGATTCTTGAAGGGTAGATACTATATGCCAAAGTGTCCAAATGGAGTTCTTACTCATCTCTAGAGGCAACTCAGGGACTTATTGTTGCATATCCTTCTGCAAAACACTTAACCTCTCTGAACCTCAATATTTTTCACCAGTAAAACAAAGTAATATCACCTATGTAATTCATGGGATTTGCATAAGTTTCAAGATATAGTACACAAAAGCACTTTGTGTGGTTTAACAGAGCATATAGATAATGGGTGGTTCTATTACCAAAAGGGTATGTATAAATCATATTTTTATTTAAAAGCTTAAAGAGTATATAAAATACCTGAAACCCAATAATTCTTTAAAATAGAAGATGTTTTTGGAGAGGAAAAAGAACACAAAATTTATTACATACCAAAGTCATGGGATTATTAGATTTCTAACATAGAATGTAATTTCTAAGATTATTTTATTTTCACAGATATTTTTCATAATAGAGAAAAAACCTTAGTGATAAGCTAATTGTTTCATAAAAAGGTTTTCTTATGACATAGTTAAGCAATAACTGAAAATCCATAATATTTCTTACAAGATTTTGTTTGCAAATCTTATTCACCTCCCCAAATTGCTTCAAGTTTAGGTAATAGCTTGTTATTCCAGTTCACTTAGATTCTGCCTTCAAGGACAGCCTGAGGTGGTAGAACTAATCTCCATTGTAAATAAGGTATAATTAAGTGATCCAGGAAGAAGAAATTAAGGTATTCAAATATGAAAAAAGATGTATTTTTCCTCTAAAATTGCTCAGAATAAACACAGAATCATCAAATTTTCATACACATTTGAGCCCTCTGATGGTTAATAGGAATTGAATGTTCACTGAAATAATCAGAACAGGTAAAGCATCTCAGTTATATTTGGGAAGATGAGACTAACTACAGGAAAATTACAGGTGAGTTCTACATATCCATTTTGAGTTTTCTTCAAATTCTCATTTGAAATATTTCTAGTTTTTTTTAGCCAGGCATGGTGGCTCACATCTATAACCCGAGCTACTTGGGAGGCTGAGGCAAGAGGATAGCAAGTTTGAAGCCAGCCTGGGAAACTTAGCAATATCCTATCATAATAAAATTGTGAGGAAAGCTGAAGGTTCAGCTTAGTGGTAGAGCTCTTGGCTAGCATATATTAGGCCCTGAGTTCAATCCCCAGTATCACAAACAAAATTAATAAAATATTTCTACTTTTTTATTTAGTTTCATTAACTACCTCCTTTCTCCTTTCTCTAGTTCCCACTCTATTCTGGCTGATACTGCATACTAAGTACAGCAGAGAGTTAAGACATTTGTAGTTGAGGCACTTGTCTGAAAAACTCAACTCATATCAACAAGTGAAGAGTAATTCAGCACAAAAAGTGGACTGAAAAGGAACTTTTTATTAACCTTATTTTTATTTATTTATTTTTTTGCAGAGGCGTGCAGGGCTTTAAAATAGTTCGTTTATGAAATGAATGATCTTCTTTAAAGAAAATCTTTCCATTCATTCAAAGAATTCTTAAATGTTGAAGAGACATGCAGGAATGACAAAAGATGAAAATATAAGGGCTGAAAAATCTGCCTCCGGGCTGGGGATGTGGCTCATGCAGTAGCGGGCTCGCCTGGCATGCGTGCAGCCCAGGTTCGATCCTCAGCACCACATACAAACAAAGATGTTGTGTCCGCAGAAAACTAAAAAATAAATATTAAAATTCTCTCTGTCTGTCTGTCTCTCTCTCTCTCTCTCACCCCTCTCTTTAAAAAAAAAAAAAATCTGCCTCCTAAAAATTAACCAGCCCACAGGAATATTATATAATCAAGCAATGCTCTATAAAGTTAAGATTGTTACATATGCATTGGGCAAAATAACACTAAAAAAATATTTGTTGGGGCTGGCGTTGTGGCTCAGTGGCAGAGTGCTTACCTAGCATGTGTGAGGCACTGGGTTTGATTCTCAGCACCGCATACAAATAAATGAATAAAATAAAGGTTCATCAACATCTAAAAATATTTTTAATTATTTGTTGTTTAATCTCAAATTCAAATATAAATGGGTATCCTGTAATTTCATTTGCTAAATCTGGCAACCCTAATAAGGTGTTAAACCATCACATCTGTAGCATTTAAAATTCAAAGTCAAGCTTTATAATTTAAAATTCTTTAAAGAACAAAGAGTTTTTTGAAGGGTATTGGGTATTGAATCCAGATATGCTTTACCACTGAGTTACATCCCCAGAGCTTTTTATTTTTTGAGACAGGGTCTCACTAAGTTGCTTAGAGCCTCACTAAGTTGCTGAGGCTAGCCTCCAACTTGTGACCCTACTGCTCAGCCTTCTAAGTCACAGGGATACAAGTATGTGCCATCATGCCCAGCAAGAAGCAAAATAATTTTTACACTACTACATGGAGAAAAAAAAAATCTGTTCTTTCATTAATTGTAAAAAAGAAATTGAGCTGGGCACAGTGGCGCACACCTGTAATCCCAGTGACTCGGGAGGCTGAGGCAGAAGATCACAAGTTCAAAGCCAGCCTCAGCAATTTAGCCAGGCCCTAAATAACTTAGCGAGACCCTGTCTCAATATAAAAAGTAAAAAGGCTGGAGATGTGGATCAGTGGTTAAGTGTCCCTGGGTTCAATCCCTGGTAACCTAAAAAAAAAAAAAAAAAAAGAAAGAAAGAAAGAAAGAAAAAAGAAAAACTTAACTGTTCCATTACTTAGGCTTCTAAAAGCTTAGAATGGTAGCAATTTTTTACAGAATTTAGATTTTAGTTTCCTACTCAATATCAATATCAATGGAAGAAATAATTCTAGCTTGCAATGGATTGCCCATCTTCTCAATCGGAGCCCTGTATTTATTACTAGACTTTCTGTTTCAGTAAGCTTAGGAATAGAGGAAAAATTCAGGAACACAGTTTTGCTATTAGTCCTAGTGTAATGAGTACAATGTGGGCTCTGTATCTGCTTCACACTTGCTGATCAACAGAGGGTTAACATCTTTTTCAATATTGCCACTCAAATTGCTGTTTACCATCTAAAGTACAGGGTACAGAGTGAGGAGAAAGGCCACAGGGTCATTATGCTTTGGTGGCAAAAGACCTATCATTATTCTCATTCTATTCAATGCCAACAAACCATTTATTAAAGGACAAAATTGGAAATTCTCCACTTTTGGGGAACTTGTTTCATTTCATTTCCACAACCTGAGGGAAAGAAAGAGGGCTTTACAGATGGAGCACTGCAATTGTCAGGGCCTTTTGGTGGCCACAGGCTGCCGTTGTCTAATGACACTATGCTCATTGTTGAGACAATTGAATCATGTTTCTTATCTATATGGAGTTGAAATATTTTAAAATCTTGCTGGGGCTGGCTTCATGAAACTGACACATCCTTTGGTCAGTTACTGAAGGAAACAAATTACGTGAGGTTTTTCAGCCTGGAGGAATCACTCTCTTCTCTGAAGATATATTCTATTTCATTTGTTCCACTCATTCATGTTTTTATGCTGTGTATTACAGTTTATGTACATGTCTTATTTCCACTGTTCCACCATGAACTCTATAAAACCAGGGCCAAGAGTTTCTTTTTTTTTTTCTGTACTTTAAATGAAACCCAGGGTCTCAAGTATGCTCGGCAAGCACTCTACCACTGAACTCAACCCTATCCTTTTTTATTTTATTTAGAGACACCATTTTGCTAAGTTGTGGAGGCTGGCTTTGAATTTGGGATCCTTGTTCTTTAGCCTCCTTAGTAGCTGGAATTACAAGAGTGAGCCACCATGCCAGGCTCATTCATTCTTTTTTTTAGTTGTAGATGGACCCAATACCTTTATTTTATTTGTTTAGTTTTATGTGGTGCTGGGGATTGAACCCAGTGCCTCGTGCCTGCTAGGCAATTGCTCTACCACTGAGCCACAACTCTGGCTCCCAGGCTTATGTATTCTTAATAAATACTTGCTGAAGAATAAACAGATGTGTAAAGTATTTTTATTTTGTACTAACTATAGCATGATCAGAGGTATAGTCAGATTGTGCAAGCAAGTATTTCAGACAGAAACTTCTTTTTTATTAGCTGAAAATAAAAGCCTTTGGGGTTCTGTTACCCAGGACTACTTGGATGTGGAAAGAAAAAAGACAAAAGTTTTGACATTTTTCCCTGATGGCAAAATCTAAAATATAACAAAATAAGTAACACTCATCAACTAGAAAAATTTGGGGGATTCTGTGATAAATAGAGAAATTAAATTAAATAACAGAGGTTAAAACTATTGATTATGTAAGCTACAACTCAGCGGTAGAGCACCGGCTTAGCATCTTCAAAACCCTGGGTTCAACCCCCAGAACCAAAAATGAAAAAGAAAGCAAGCAAGAAAAAGAAAAGAAAGGAAAAAGAAGGCAGTGAAATGACTATTAACTGCAAGTATACTGTATTCCAAAGTCTTAAAACATGTCTCTTGGGTTGAGGGTAACTCAGTGGTAGAGCACTTTCTTAACTTGCTTAGAATGTACAAGACACTGAGTTCAATCCCCAGCGCTGCAAAAAAATTACATATATATATCATATGCAAGATTACATAGACACACAGTAAGGAAACAAGAGGGAATTCCATCTCAGGAATGATTTAAGTGGTTCCTGAGAGACTCCAGACACATGCTCTTTCCACCATACTTAATGAGTAAAGCTTGCATCAGACTGGTTCAAATAACTATGCATAGCAGGGTGTGGTGGTACAGGCCTGTAATCCCAGCTACCAAGAAAGTAGAATTGGGAGGATCACAAGTTCGAGGACAGCCTGGGAAATTTAACAAGACCCTGTCTCAAAACAAAAATTTAAAAAGGGGCTGGGGAAGAAGCTCAGTGGCAGAGCATCCCTGGGTTCAATCCCTAGCACCCCATCCCCCACAAAAAAATAACCCTATGTATATGCTAGTCTACTTGTTACTTACTGACACTTGAGGACACTGATATATAAAAATTTTGCAATGTCAACTGAAATCCTATAGAGGAGGGAAATCAAAAGGGAAATTAAATTGTTCAGAATGCATAGCACCGATTTCCTGAGGTTTTCACAACAGAAAATATACATATACATAGATTCCTTCCACCTCCCCTCCATCCCTATATCCATCTTCTAATTCTAAGAACTTGGTTTACTTATTCTCTTCTTACAGGTGTACCCTCACCTTCTACCCTAGATGAATTCTGATTCTAAATGGAGTAGGGAGACAACTTGGCAGCTATTGTTCACATCACATCACTCAGAGGGAGACCACTGAAAGAGTCCCACACCTTCCCCCTTTCTCTGATGTAGGTCTAGCAATAACTTATGGTCCTAGTTTGAATAGCCCTTCAACTATAAGTTCTCCTTGTCCCTTCTCTCTCTAAAAATCTACTTCAAGTCCTCCCAGGGACTGGTTTCTTGACCCAAAACTCTACACTTGTCAACACTGAACCAGTGTTATCTGGTGCCCCATCTTTTAGATGTTCACCACCACCAGTATGTCCTTTGATTCTGTCACTTAAAATTACAAAACTGATGAAGTTTACAAAGCACTATTCCATTTGTTATTTCACCCAATCCCTAAAATCTTGTATGCTTTGATACATATATTTCTTCTTTTTTAAAATCGCTGTCAGTTGGTATATTTAATAGGCCATCACATTTCATTAACTTAGCTAACTCATTAAGCCTAATCAGACATGGAAAACAAAAAGCTAATGATCAAAGTTAGAAAGTGAAGTCTGAATTCCAGAGTTGTCATTTGCAATACAGACCCTTGAGTTCTTCAGAAATGGCTTGTTTATTCCAGAAGATTCTTTCCCCAAAATAAAGAAAATCCCTACATGATTCCTTGGCATAGTATCAGACCTTACAAAAAGAATCTTCTAGTACATGTATTTCTTTATTTTTTCCCTTGGTGCTGGGGATGGGACCCAGAGCCTCATTCATGCTTGGCTAGCATTCTATCATTGAGCTACATCCCCAGCCCCTGTTACAAGTATTTCTTATCCTCATTTTAAGGATAAGAAGCCTGAAGAATTGTGACTTCTTCTAGGACAAAAGGATATTAAGCTACCAGAACTCATTTTTCTGATAGATCTGTGCTCTTTCACCTACACCCTATTGCCTACTGACTGTCCCTCTCGCTATCTTTGACCTCAAGTTCTCACATACTTGCTTTGTGTCCTTTGCCTCCATATTCCATTTCTTAAATTACTGTACCTCCTAAACCCACAGATTCTCAAACTTTAGGGTCATCCAAAATTATCTAGGATGCTTATAACATGTGGATTCTGGAACCTCAACCCCACGGAATCTGATTTAGTATATTTGGAACAGGGACTCAGAATCTCCATTTGACCAAGGATTCTTGGTGATTATGATGCAGAGTGTCCAAGATTTCCCTTTGAGAAATTCTAAACTATTCTGAAACAAGGCTACAATCAGATAATACTCAAAGTGAAAATGCAGGAGGATTCTTTAGTTTGAGTGTTATGTTGCCTTGAGTTACAGGGCTCTTACCCAATGTGAAAGGAATAATGTGGAACATTCAATGAACACAGTTGTTCACCACAATAAAATGTCAACATTTCATGTCTTTTTTTCAAAATACTTCTTAAGAATTGCTCTTTCTGGTCTGGGGATGTGGCTCAAGTGGTAGAGCGCTCGCCTGGCATGCGTGTGACCCGGGTTCGATCCTCAGCACCACATACCAATAAAGATATTGTGTCTGCCAAGAACTAAACAATAAATATTAAAAATTCTCCAAAACATTAGAAAAACTAGGGATAACAGGAACTTTCCTCGACATTGTAAAAGCTATCTATGCTAAGCCTCAGGCTAGCATCATTCTGAATGGAGAAAAATTGAAGGCATTCCCTCTAAACTCTGGAACAAGACAGGGATGCCCTCTCTCACCACTTCTATTCAATATAGTTCTCGAAACACTGGCCAGAGCAATTAGACAGACGAAAGAAATTAAAGGCATAAAAATAGGAAAAGAAGAACTTAAATTATCACTATTTGCAGATGACATGATTCTATACCTAGAAGACCCAAAAGGGTCTACAAAAAAACTACTAGAACTAATAAATGAATTCAGTAAAGTGGCAGGATATAAAATCAACACGCATAAATCAAAGGCATTTCTGTATATCAGCGACAAAACTTCTGAAACGGAAATGAGGAAAAACACTCCATTCACAATATCCTCAAAAAAAATAAAATACTTGGGAATCAACCTAACAAAAGAGGTGAAAGATTTATACAATGAAAACTACAGAACCCTAAAAAGAGAAGTAGAAGATCTTAGAAGATGGAAAAATATACCCTGTTCATGGATAAGCCGAACTAACATCATCAAAATGGCGATATTACCAAAAGTTTTCTATAGGTTTAATGCAATGCCAATCAAAATCCCAATGGCATTTCTTATAGAAATAGATAAAGCAATCATGAAATTCATATGGAAAAATAAAAGACCCAGAATAGCAAAAGCAATTCTAAGCAGGGAGTGTGAATCAGGCGGTATATCGATACCAGATTTCAAACTATATTACAGAGCAATAGTAACAAAAACAGCATGGTACTGGTACCAAAACAAGTGGGTGGACCAATGGTACAGAATAGAGGACACAGAGACTAATCCACAAAGCTACAACTATCTTATATTTGATAAAGGAGCTAAAAGCATGCAATGGAGGAAGGATAGCATCTTCAACAAATGGTGTTGGGAAAACTGGAAATCCATATGCAACAAAATGAAACTGAATCCCCTCCTCTCGCCATGCACAAAAGTTAACTCAAAGTGGATCAAGGAGCTAGATATCAAATCAGAGACTCTCTGTCTGATAGAAGAAAAAGTTGGCTCCGATCTACATACTGTGGGGTCGGGCTCCAAATTCCTTAATAGGACGCCCATAGCACAAGAGTTAATAACTAGAATCAACAAATGGGACTTACTTAAACTGAAAAGTTTTTTCTCAGCAAGAGAAACAATAAGAGAGGTAAATAGGGAGCCTACATCATGGGAACAAATTTTTACCCCTCACACTTCAGATAGAGCCCTAATATCCAGAGTATACAAAGAACTCAAAAAATTAGACAATAAGACAACAAATAACCCAATCAACAAATGGGCCAAGGACCTGAACAGACACTTCTCAGAGGAGGACATACAATCAATCAACAAGTACATGAAAAAATGCTCACCATCTCTAGCAGTCAGAGAAATGCAAATCAAAACCACCCTAAGATACCATCTCACTCCAGTAAGATTGGCAGCCATTCTGAAGTCAAACAACAACAAGTGCTGGCGAGGATGTGGGGAAAAGGGTACACTTGTACATTGCTGGTGGGACTGCAAACTGGTGCGGCCAATTTGGAAAGCAGTATGGAGATTCCTGGGAAAGCTGGGAATGGAACCACCATTTGACCCAGCTATTCCCCTTCTCGGACTATTCCCTGAAGACCTTAAAAGAGCGTACTACAGGGATACTGCCACATCAATGTTCATAGCAGCACAATTCACAATAGCTAGACTGTGGAACCAACCCAGATGCCCTTCAGTAGATGAATGGATAAAAAAAAAAATGTGGCATTCATACACCATGGAGTATTACGCAGCACTAAAAAATGACAAAATCATGGAATTTGCAGGGAAATGGATGGCACTAGAGCAGATTATGCTTAGTGAAGCTAGCCAATCCCTAAAAAACAAATACCAAATGTCTTATTTGATATAATGAGAGCAACTAAGAACAGAGCAGGGAGGAAGAGCAGGAAGAAAAGATTAACATTAAACAGAGACATGAGGTGGGAGGAAAGGGAGAGAAAAGGGAAATTGCATGGAAATGGAGGGAGACCCTCATTGTTATACAAAATTACATATAAGAGGTTGTGAGGGGAATGGGATAACAAACAAGGGAGAGAAATGAATTACAATAGATGGGGTAGAGAGAGAAGATGGGAGGGGAGGGGAGGGGGGATAGTAGAGGATAGGAAAGGTAGCAGAATACAACAGTTACTAATAGGGCATTATGTAAAAATGTGGATGTGTAACCGACGTGATTCTGCAATCTGTATTTGGGGTAAAAATGGGAGTTCATAACCCACTTGAATCTAATGTATGAAATATGATATGTCAAGAGCTTTGTAATGTTTTGAACAACCAATAAAAAAGGGAAAAAAAGGAAAAAAGAAAAATTCTCTCTCTCTCTCTCTCTCTCTCTCTCTCTCTCTGTCTCTCCCTCTTTAAAAAAAAAGAAGGAGAAGAATTGCTCTTTCCACAGGGTCCTGATTAAAGGAATTACAGCCATGCCTACTTTTACAACTAACACTTACAAATCTGTCTGAAAAAATATTTAAAGTGAACAAAAGTGCAGCTATAGCTATATTTGCAGTTGTGTGGAACAAATCCATTGCCTTCAACATTATAAAGCTAGCTAATTAAAACTAGGAAACAAAAAAACCTCTACTGAATAAAAATAGAATTTTTAGGCATATAAGCAATGGAATAAATCACATATATGGAAAAATCAATAATTTGAATTGTGAAAAATGGAAAAAAATTGAAGCTCAAAAGCTATTACCGGCCAGGAACAGTGGCACACACCTATAATTCCAGCAAATCGGAAGCCTGAGGCAGGAGGATCATGATTTCAAAGCCAGCCTCAACAAAAGCAATGCACTAAGCAACTCAGTGAGACCCTGTCTCTAAACAAAATAAAAAAGGGCTGGGGATGTGGCTCAGTGGTCAAGTGCGCCTGTGTTCAATCCCTGATACCCCCCACAAAAAGCCATTACCAAAGAGAAGAACCCAAAAGACAAGCCACAAACTGGGAAAATATTTGCAACAAACATTGAAAAAGGATGATAGATTTGATATTTTAAAAACCCACAAAAATCAAAAAAGGAAAATAACAAAAAGCAAGAGCAGAAATAAATATACGTTAGACAAGTTTAGAATTTAATGGATATCTATACATATATTTATGTATGTATGTTCTTTTCAGTGCTGGGGATAAAACCACCAACCCAGAGCATATTAGGCAAACAATCTGCCACTGAGCTACATCTCCAGCCCTATGGATTTGTATTTTAAATGTTCAGCATTTTAAAGCACCAGTGATATGTATAATTTTGTCAATCAGATTAGGAACTTTTAAATAATTAATTGGGAGAGAGTCAGTGAAATGGACAAACACAACTCAAACATTGCTAGTAGGTGGGTAAGTTGGTACAAAATTTCTTTTAAAAAATTAAAATTTCTTACGAATGCTTCTTGAAAAAAAAAAAACATTCTTAGACCTAGTAAGTTCCTTTCTACGGTTTTAGTCTAAGGAAATAACAAGCAATTCAAATACAGGATTAAGAAGAGAATTATTACTATTATAATTATTATTATCATTATTATTTTTGCAGTGCTGGAGATCTAACCAAGTGCTAGACAAGTGTTCTGCCACTGGGCTACACCCACAGCCCCAGATTTTTTTCTTTTTGTCAGTACTGGTGATTAAGCCTAAAGACACTCTACCACATTTTTATTCTGAAATAGGGTCTGGCTTGGAACTTGCAAACCTCCTGCTTCAGCCTCCCAAGTCACCGGATCACAGGCATGCACCACCACACTTGGCCTCAGAATTATTATTATTATTTTTTGCAACACGGGGAATTGAACCCAGGGCCTCATGCATGCGAGGTAAGCACTCTTACAACTGAGCTACATCTCTAGCCTCCCAGAATTTTTTTTTAAACCTACTAGAAATGTAATAAGGCCAAGTCCTCAAATAAGTTTTGGGCATTTTAAAAAATATTTTATTAGTTGTTGATGAACCTTTATTAGTTGTTGATGGACACAGTGCCTCACACACACTAGGCAAGCACTCTACCAGTGAGCCACTACCCAGCCCCCAGAATTATTTTTAAGAGGGAAAAATTATAATCAAATTACATGTCCAACAATAAAAGAATGCCTTAAAATAAACAATCCATCATATATCCACATATCAGAATGTTATGTAGCAATTTTAAATGGTGTTCTCAAGCATTTAACTTTGCTTAAAAATGTTTCAAAAGGACACTTTGAAAAAGCAAGACACAGAATTTTTATATATAATATGACCACAATTTTCTTCTAAAAGATTCTATATGAACATAAAAAAGCTGTAAATAAATACATTAAAATGCTAACAGCTGTTATCTCTGAGTGTTGAAATTTTTATTCTCCTTTTAGTACTTTTCTGTGCTATCAATTCTCTATAATGACCATATGTTAGTTTTATAATCAGAAAATGCAATAAAAGGTATTTCAAAAGTCCCTCTGAAAACATAACCAAACAAAGGAAAAGTTGTCAACTTAATTAATTTATAGTTTGCAAGTGACAGAGAACACTCACCATTTGTTTCTGTAGCAGGCACTGGAATCCATTTATGGAATGCCTGTGACCTTAGTCTCAAGACAACTGCTTATCTGTCTCCCTAATTGAAAGAGGAGGATATGGAGAAAAGACAACAGTCTCTGGGAACAGATGTCTGGAGGGAGATAAAACAAGTATCAGAATAAAGTAAAAGGAAATTTTTTACTAACAATACTTAGTCTAACTTTGTTCTTTGTTAGGATTCTTAGACCAAAACATTTGACCTTGTACACACTGGTATGCCAATTGATTGATATAACTAACACCATTAATATTTACAATTTCTTTAATTTAACAGGAAAGACTTTCCTGCAAAAATTTTAAAAATGTAAACATGAAAAATGTTTTAACCTTAAAATATAAGGGTTAATTTTGATAACTGAAGGGCTGAAAAGGAAAATATATGCTAGATTACTTGACCCACCTCATCAGAAACCATCTTTGCATGAGAAAATACCAAAGTACCTAGTCAATATCCATATTCATTGTTTTATTTTGAAATACTGGGGAATCAATTCGGGGCCTCATAAATGCTAGGCAAGTGCTCTACCACTGAGCTAAATTGCCATATTGTATAGGCTAATGTAAAACTCCTGGGCTCAAATGATCCTCCTACCTTGGCCTCTAAGTAGCTAGGACTGCAGGCATGGCCACTATGTCTGGTTCCATGATAATTTTATATTGATAATGCTATCTAGAAAGACCCAGGGGATAGAAATAATTCTGATATATTATTTGTTATCTGAATACTCAACTAGAACCTAAATTTCTTCATATTAAAATCAGCTGGACAGCGGCTGGGGTTGTGGTTCAGCTGTAGAGCACTCGCCTAGCATGTGTGAGGCCCTGGGTTCGATCCTCAGCACCCCTTAAAAATAGATAAATAAAATAAAAGTATTGTATCCAACTATAACTAAAAAATAAAAAATATTTTTTTAAAAAATCAGCTGGACAAAGAAAAATAAAATGGGATTGCTTCAGGTGATGCGGGAGGGAGGCAGAATCAACATTTTCTTCCTAGCTCCATAGGAGCTCATTATTGAAGCATTCACAAACTCAAAGGAGGAAATTTGACTTGGCAAGTGTAATTGTCCATACTCAAAGGACAAGTTCAAAACTGAGGATTCTTTTGGTTTGCACTAGGATAAAAAGAGAAAAAAAAAACCCATGAGCTTTTTGTCTGTTTTTAGGTGGCCCAATTGAAATAGGGCATGCATGCATCTTTTAAAAAATAAAATCATGAAAGAGCTGGGTGGTATGGTATACACCTGCAATCCCAGGTACTCCAGGTACTGAGGCAGGAGGATCTTAAATTAGTGAGACCATATCTCAAAATAAAAAATAAAAAGAATTGGGAGTGTAGTTCAGTGGTAGAGCACCCCTGTGTTCAATTGCCCAGGCAAAAAAAAAAAAAAGGTATAGCCAAGGGACAGAGGATGTATCTCAGTAGAGCACATGACTACCATAAATGAACCTCAATCCCCAGTACTGTGAATAAACAAATTTAAACCAAACCCAATATTTTGGTAAAATGTCTGGCAGTCAACTCAGTCTCTTCATGTTTTATCAAATATTTATTTGCTCTATAATCAAATTTAACAGCACATCAAAAAGATCATATACCATCATCAGGTTGGCTTCATTCCAAGGATGCAAGGGTGGTTCAACATATGCAAACCAACAAAGTAATGCATCACACAAATAGAATGATGGATAAAAATCACATGATCATTCCAATAGATACAGACGAGGTGCCTGTTAAAGAAGGATTAAAAAAGGGAGGGTGCCTATATGCACAATGGAGTATTATTCAACCATAAAGAAGATTGAAAAAAAAGAGAATTGAAATCTTGTTATTTGCAAGAAAATAGAACTGGAGGACATCATTTTAGTGAAATAAGCCAGACACAGAAAGACAAGTATCACATGTTCTCTGTCATATGTGGAAACTGGAGGGGGGCACCTGAAAGTAGAAGAGGGGTTACTACGGACAAGGAAAGGGACTGGGAGGAGCAGAGGAGAAGGGAGGGATGGCAAAGATATAAGGATGTATAGACATGATCAATGCATAATGTATGCATGTATACAAATATCACAGTGAATCCCATTAATTTATACGATTAATATATGTTAATGACTACCATAATAAAAATATATTTATTTGTTCTATTGTATGCCTGGGTCTTAGGAACCATAAATACAAAGACCCATAAGAAAGGTTCACTGCCTAGTAGGGGAAGTAGACAAATCAACAATAACAATAGCAATAAGAGTTATGCTATGAGAATGCAGAAATAAAGCTTTATCTCTGCCCAGAAAGGCTGAAGAACTAATCTCAAAGACATGTCATTTGATGTGGGTTTGAAGGGTAGGTAACAATTTGCTAAGTGAAAAAGCAACATAAGGGAGCTGAGGATATAGTTCAGTTGGTAGAGGACTTACCTGGCATGCATGAAGTCCTAGGTTCAGTCCCCAGAGGAGGGAAAAATAGGGAACATGAAGGCAGGTCTCACAGAGGGAAAGAGGGTAAGTGGTAAGTGATGAGGTACTATGTGCCAACAATTTCTATTTAGGCACTATATTTGGTATTTTATATATGTTATATTTGATCCTTCATTCAATAACAATTTATTGAGCACATGCTTTATACCTAAATCTACGCTGAAGTGCTAATTTTCATGTGGAGGATACCAAGGCATACAGAAACAAAGTAATTTTTCCAAAGCTACATAGATAGTAAGAAACAAACAGATTTAAAGATCTGACTCTCTCCTAAACACCCATCTTCCATTCTATCTCCCAAGGCTAGATTATACAGGTATATAGGTATATTCAGGAAATGATGGAATATCTGGTTTGGCTTGAATATATAAGGGAATGTGGGAGGGAGAAATGGAGTGAGAAATGGAAGTAGACAATTCATGAAATGTTCCACTACTTTGCATGTTAAGGTTTACATATTTGATCATTTGCATTTGATTATAGAAATGGGTAAATCATTCCTTTTTTGTGACTTTCCAGGAAGATCCTGGAGTGGGTACAATAAAAACTTTCTGAAGTTTTTAAAAACTTATGACCCCACAAAGTTGAGGGGAAAAAAGTCAAGAAAGAATTAAAATTGATTCTCAATGCTGCCATATTTTTTACTTGCCATTAATTTAAAACATCACAAAGCATGAATATTTATCACAATATTGCTTTCTAAACAATATTCTAGGACCTAACCAATGATCAGAGAAGAGCTATCTTCCTGGTACAGTGTCACACACCTGTAATCCCTGGGACTTGGGAGGCCAAGGCAGGAGGATTGCCAAATTGGAGGCTAGCCTCAGCAACGATAGCAAGACCTGGTCTCAAAATAAAATATTTAAAAAGGACTGGAGATGTAGTACATGGGTAAAACACCCATGGGTTAATCCTCAGTACCAAAAAAGAGAGAGGAAGAGGAAAAACGGCTATCTGAAGCAAATATGAAGAGTACTAAACAAAAATAACAGTGATATGTTGCATCATAACCACATTGTATTTAGTTATTTTAATGTTTTTACATATCTAAAAATTTTCCAAAATCTGTATATTCCTTGAAAACTCATTGCTTATAAAATTATGTCTCATAAAATGATCTATAAACATTTTAAGTAGTGTTGCAAAGTGTTTTACAATAAAAATTGAGTTGGGGGCTGGGGATGTGGCTCAAGTGGTAGTGCGTTCCCCTGACATGTGTGAGGCACTGGGTTCGATCCTCAGCACCACATAAAAATAAAATAAAGATATAGTGTCCACCTAAAGCTAAAAAAATATTTTTTTTTAAATTGAGTTGTCAAGTACTACAAACCAGCAGTCATTTAATGGGATTTATATTAAGGCGTCAGGCAATAAATGATCATGGAAAAGAATCATGCTCCATATTGAGACCGAAAACATTGGTTTTAAGTTTGTAAATGTCAATGTTTAAGCAAATATTTGGTTGCCCTGGAATATCAAAGCATTTTATTAACTTAATTTTTAAAAATTGTATTGGTTCTTTTTAGTTATACATGACAGTAGAATTCATTTTTATTTTTTTTATTAGTTGCTCAAGACAATACAATGATCTTCACATATCATACATTTGAATCAAATGGGGTATGAATTCTCATTTTTCCAAGAGTACAGATTGCAGGAGCACATTGGTTATATAGCCACGATTATACATACAGCAATACTAGTGTCTGTTGTATTCTGCTGCCCTTCCTATCCCCCCCTCCCCTCCCCTCCCCTCCCATCACCTCTTTCTACCCAATCTACTGTGACACATTTCTCTCTCTTTTTAAATAGAAATAAAACAAATTAGCTTATGAAAATGATACTATCATTTTATATAATTTTTAATAATTGAAAAATGTTATTAATAGTTATGTACTTCTTGAACTTATATAACTTTGTGCTTTCATGCATGTTATAAATTATGCATCATTTTCCCTTTTAGAAATGAAATTTGTATTTCTCATTATTTATGAAATGTTGTAAGACATTTAAAACAAAAATTACAGTACTAACCATAAGCATTCAATTAGCCCAATTTTCTGATGCTGCACTTTGGAGGCTGAGCTGCTCCAAACCTTCAGAGAGTTTTCTTACCTACAAACAATATTGGGTTGATATAAATATTACTGAAAGTATTGATTTATTTTTGAAAATATGCATTTAATTCAAAAAAGGAAAATAAGTATAGGAAAGACCTTAACATTCTGAATCATTTCTGGTAAATAGAATAATAATAAATTGCTAATTTAAGTATTACAAGATAAATATAAAGGGAGAAAGAATTATCGACAACTGGTTCTAGTCTTGCACCTCCACTCTGTACATCTGGGGAGCTCCAATATATGTTGCTGGGAGATAGGCCAGGCAGGTAGTCATACTGGGATTTTAAGGATGTAGTGTGGGGCCGGGGGTATAGTTCAGTGATAGAGTACTTGCCTAGCATATATGAGGCTCTGGGTTCCACAAGGAGGGAAAAATAGGGAATATGAAGGCAGGTCTCACAGAGGGAAAGAGGGTAAATGTACCACAAAATAAATATCCATGCATGACCAAAAATCATCTCGGGCCACCAGGAACTCCAGCCCTGCCTTACATGCCTGTGGCACCACAAAATAAATAAATACTGCCAATCCTTTGCAATTTGTTACTGATGCTTCTCTCTTTGGTGGATTTTTTTGCTCTGTCAATGTTAAAATTTACATTAATCCAGAATGATTCTGACATTTTAACAAGAAGTACCTGCTTCAATCAAGGTAAAAAAGAAATCCAAAAGAATAAATAAGGATGAAATTTATTTCTCAGATTTGATGAAGAGAAAGGGTTTTGTTCTCCTTTAACAGAACAGAGAGGATCTTGTATATTTAAAGGGAAGGGAAGGGGAAAAAAGAGAATTAAGAAAGCAAAGTAAATGAAGTCTTCCTATTGTATGACAGAATGACTTGACATGGGACCTCTTCCTATTGATGTGAATAATTTACTTCAGCCTTCATTCAATGTAGTGAATTTCACATCTCTTAGCTTCAAAGTCATTAGTTAGACAACAGACTGAAGGGATGCTCCAAATAAGGGATCTTTGCCCTTTTGTGTGATCATTTGGGACACTCTCTCAAAACTAACAAATCAGGTTGGGGCTGTAGCTCAGTGGCAGATGTTCCATGCCCTGGGCTCTGTCCCCAGCACCTTCAGAAACAAAACAAAAACAAATACCTCTCTGCTGAGGTTCTATTCAGGTTTCCTTTGCCTTCCTTGCTTCCTTCTAAGATTAGATCTTTAAAGCTCAGATTTTGTATTTCCTTTGGTAATTCTTTACCTGCTATTTGAACTCAGCCAGTCCCCTATTGTTTGTTTGTTGAGCCAGGGTCTCTGATATTTTCCCAGGCTATCCTTGAACTCCTGGGGCCCAAGGATCCTACCTCTTCAGTCTTCCAAGCCCCTAGGACTATAGACATATGTCACCACTGCCTGCCAGTCCCCCATTGTTGACTTATACAGGAAACCCACAACTGGAAGTAACTCCACCCTACTACATGGCATGAATTATGACAATGTCATGGGAATGCATCATTATCTAGCATATTAGCAAAGCCACACTTAAAATGGAAATATATAGAAAGAAAATTATAATCCTCCAAAATGCCACCTGTTAAAGTAACTTTATAAAAGGACTTCAAAAGAACCAAAAGATTGAAGCAAGTCATTTTATTCCTGTGGGCCTCGGTTTTACTAATCTATAAAAGCCAGAGTGATAGTCTACACTTTCTCTAATACAGAAAGCTTATAATTTTAGAGCTGGGGATATAGCTCAGTGGTAGAGCACTTGTCTAGCATGCACAAGGCCCTGGTTTGGATAACCAAGAACCAAAACAAAACAACAAAAGGAACAACAGCCAAAAAAAAAAAAAACACTTATGATTTTTTTTTTAATTTTCTAGTTGTAGATGGACAGAATGCCTTTATTTTATTTGTATATGGTGCTAAGGATCGAACACAGTGCCTCGTATATGACAGCCAAGCGCTCTGCCACTGAGCTATAGCCCCAGCCCCCACTTATGATTTTTAATTATAAAATTAGTTACATTTTTAAAATTTATGTATATATTCACAGTGCTAAGGATCTAACCCAGGGCCTCAGATGTGCTAGGCAAATGCTATACCCCGACCTATACCCCCACTTCTCAAATTATTTCACTTTTTAAATTTGATACTTCAGGAGACTATATTAGATAAAATTAAAGGGAATATCACACATGTGCTTTGGGTGTTTTGTTATAAACACATATTTTAGAATCTATTCCATTTGCTTAAGTGAATTATGATTGATGAAATCCATAATTTAGAGTTCATCAGGTAGGAGAAATTGGGCTGTACCAGTACATTTTCTGAAAAAATTGATAAATTATGCCTGTGTCTATAGTGTATCTAGAGGATAACTGAAATTTTGTTGTTTGGTATTTGTAGCAAATAACCTTTCACCGAAATTATCTTACATTTTAATATCCTATAGAATACAGCCTAAAAATATATCACCCTTAATTTTTGGTCTTCATAATGATGAAATAGCTCTATTATTATTCCTGAGTATAACCTAAAAATATTAATAAGTAGTAAGGTAGAATTATATTCTTTCTGCTGTCATTGGCATACATTACTATTACATGAATTCATTTGCTTAGCATTCAAAGTTGATAATTTGATTTCGTAAAAAGAAAACACCATGAGTAGAATTATGAAAAAATAAATACATGCTATTACACACAGCTAACAGTAGATTAACCATTAGTGTATTGTCTTAGTCTGTTTGTGAAAGCTTAGACTAGGTGATTTATAAACAATTTAGATTTATTGCTCACAGTTCTATTGGCTACGAAATTCACAAAACAGGAGCTGATTTAGTACCAGGTGAGGGCTCTGCATAGCATAGTGCCTTCAAAAGGCCTCATCTGTCATTTGTGCAAATCAGTTCTGTGGGGTCTCTTTAATGAGGGCACCAATTGCAATCACTAGGGCTCCATCCTCATGACCTAATCACCTCCCAAAGACTTCACCTGCTAATACCATTGCCTTGGTGATTAGGTTTCAACTTGGGTGAAGAGGCACAAATATTCAGACCATAGAATTAAATAAATGTGTCCGCTAATCTACAAAATTTACTGCTAGTGGGCTAACCAATTTTCCGTGGAAGTCAAAAGAAGGTGGTCAGCAGTGTTCCCACCTGTGCTTCATTTAATGAGATAAAAGTACAATAAATATTTCCCATAAAATCCTATGGGCCTGCCGGGTGCAGTGGTGCACACCTGTAATCCCAACAGCTCTAGAGGTTGAGGCAGCAGGATTGCAAGTTCAAGGCCAGCCAGCCTCAGCAATTTAGTGAGGCCCTAAGCAACTTAGCCAGACCTTATCTCAAAATAAAAAGTAAAAAGGGCTGGAGATGTGGCTCAGTGGTTAAGCACCCCTGCATTCCTAGTACCAAAAAAGAAAAATCCTGTGGGTCTAATCACAGGCTGTAGAGTCAGGTATGAAATGGGGCCATTCCCCACCTACCAGCACACCTCAGCTCCTGCATCTCTAGACAAAATGATGTCAGACAAAAGTTACTTATTCTGTAAACCTTATTTATCTCATCTTAAAATGGCAATAATGTTTTCAACTATGGGAGAGAGTTATTAATCTTAAGTGAGATAATGTATGTAAAATTTCTAGAAGGCAGCTTACCACACAGAAGCAACTCACTAAGGATTAGTCTTAATGGTTGTCATTTATTTTCCTTCCCCAGTGGAATTTTGTCATTATGGTTACATTCAAATTTAAAAGGTGAAAAAGAAGAGAGTAAATAGCTCTTTGTTGGTTGCTTGGTGTTGAAGACTGTGAAGACCTAAGATTGGCTCATTTTTATTTTATTTAATTTTTTCAATTTTTTAAAAAATATTTTTTAGATGTTGATTAACCTTTGTTTTATTCATTTATTTATACACAGTGCTGAGAATTGAACCCAGTGCCTCACACATGCTAGGCAAGCGCTCTAACGCTGGGCCACAACCCCAGCCCTCATTTTTATTTTAATCTCTTTCATATCTTTACTCATGAACCAACTCTTAAATACCCCTTTAAGAACACAGCTCCAGGGCTGAGGATATAGCTCAGTTGGTAGAGTGCTTTTCTAGCTTGCACAAGGCCCTGGGTTCAATCCCCAGCACCACAAAAAGAAGAAGAAGAAGAAGAAGAACACAGCCCCAGATGGGTGCAGTGGTGCAAGGCCTGTAATCCCAGCTACTCCAGGGACTGAGGATCAAAAATTTGAGGCTAGCCTGGGCAACTTAGTAAGACCTTGTCTCAAAATAAAATTAAAAACTGCTCAGGATATATCTCTGTATGTATGTATGTATGATAGAGCACATCTCCAGTATTTGTAGATCCTAGGTTCAAATCCCCGGGACCACAAAAACACAGCTCATTCAGATGCCAAGACCATACTAGAGTAAGCACAGAAATCTAGACAGTGGTTGGCAAACTATAGTCCACAAGTCCCATCTGTTGCTGCCTATTCTTATAAACAGTTTTATTGGCATATCAACTGTGCCCATTTGTTTATTTTCTATGGCTGTTCAACAGCAAAGTTGAGTAGTTGTAACAGAGACTGTGTGGCCTGCATGCAAAAAAATATTTACTATCCAGTCCTTTACAGACAATGTTTGATGACTCTTGACCTAAAATATTTCTTAGGAGTCTAATCTCATTTCCTATGATGTTCTTTCCAAAGGACCCTCAAATGTGTTTTTAAAAATTTAAAATCTTGGGGCTGTGGTTGTGGCTCAGCGGTAGAGTACTCGCCTAGCATGTGCAAGGCCCTGTGTTCGATCCTCAGCACCACCTAAAAATAAAATAAAAATATTGTGTCCAATTACAACTAAAAAATATATATTTTTTAAAAATTAAAATCTTAGTTAAACTTAGTTATAAGCCTACTCCATTCCATCCAGGGAACGAGATTTATCCTACCAGGATGCTACTCAGTATGTGATAGGAATGGAATCTTCAAATGGACAGCTTTACATTCTATTTGTGCCCTTGTTAGGTGACTCTGTGACACTGATAAACAAGCCAGTGAAAGTATTCTTGGTGTTAATTACAAATAGATGTTGATTTGAAAGGGAACTTATATTCTCAACTCTTCTGTAACACTTCCTAAGGAACCTCTTATTTGTTGAGATGAAATATCCAATTATCTTTATAACTACTGTTTATTAAAACCATGCCATGATTGAAATACTTAGATCAATTGTCACATGATGATTCAAACCTTTCTAAAAGTGTGAAAGAAGAAATATAAGTCTTGTTATCTGGGTTATTTCTGGCTTATTTGGCATAAAGTGGTTTTTATATACCATTTAACTTAAATCCTTTGTGGTAAATCGAAGCACTTTGTACTTCTCTCTATGACAGTGGCAAACAAGGGATCATGATGACCAAGTGACCTTTTAAGTCCTTTTTTGGGGGGGGGGCAACAGGGATGGAACTCAAGAGCACTCAACCACTGAATCACATCCCATCCCAATTCCGTGTTTTATTTAGACACAGGGTCTCACTGAGTTGCTTAGTGCCTCGATTTTGCTCAGGCTGGCTTTGAAATCGCTATCCTCCTGCCTCAGCCTCCAGAGCCACTGGGATTACAGGTATGCCCCACCATGCCCCGCTCTTATCGCTTTTGACTTCTATGAGTTTAGTTCGTTTTCTGCAGTTATAGATGCTTTCTCTAATTTATTTCTGCCATCATACATATCCACATTAACATGGTTTTCCATGTGCTTAAGCAGCTTAATTCTGTCAATCTCAGGTGTTTTTTTTAAAGTAATAGCCTTATTAAGATATAATTCACATACCATACAGTTCATTCATTTAAATGGTTCAATTCAATGGTAGAATGAGCACTTTGCATTCCCCAAGCTCCCAGCTCCTAAAAAGAAACAACAACAACAACAACAAAAAAAAGATGGACAAGATGATAACTCTTGTAATGCCAGCTACTCTAGAGGCTGAGGTAGGAAGACAAGAAGTTTGAGACCAGTCCGGGTAATTTTGTGAGACACTGTCTCAAAATAAAAAATAGATAAAAGGGCTGTGGATACAGCTCAGTGGAAGACAGCCACTGTGTTCAATATTCAGTTCTACAAATAAGTAAATAACCAAAATGGTATGATTCAATAGCTTTTAGTTGATTCATAAAGTTGTACAAATACCAAATAATCTATTTTAGATTTCCATTACCCACCCCCCCACAAAAGAACCCCACATCCATTAGCAGTGACTCCCTGGTTTCCTCCAACTCTTCTCCTTTCCAGTCCCTAGCAACCATTAATTTACTTTCTGTCTCTTCAGATTTTCTCTTTTTGTACTTTTCATATAAATGGAATCGTACAATCTGAGGTCTTTTGTAGATGGCTTCTTTCAGTTAGCATAATGTTTTCAAGGTTCATCCATGCTATAGTACTGTCAATCTCCTTTTAAAGTCACATTTTGCATATTCAGTAGACACAGACTCAAATATTTAACCATGGCCATTCTTTGAAGAATAAATAGTAATAGCATTTAAAAATGTGATTATATGCTTTCTCTCTGTCTCTCTCTCTCTCTCTCTCTGGCAGACACTTCTAAGTTCACCAAAATCTATTCTAACAGAGTAGACTGGACATGACTGTTTCTTCCTGGTTAATGGTGTGGAGAATCATGGATAATCTGTTCTATTTTTAAATGTGCTCTGTAATTTATTCTGAAGGGTCTTTAGTATATCTTTAACAGAACCTTCTCATCAGAAATCCCCAATATTTGAAATTACATTCTGACAAAGATTTAAATTAAAGATATCATCAAAATGAGTACCTTATATCCAAGACATACAAAAGGATAAAATCAAGATGTGTTTGAGCTGTTACACTCACCTACCTTTACATTCCTATAAGTTTCAGGCATGTTTATATTTATTCAAGAAGCAAAATGCAATGTGTGAGACTGAGGATGTTGCTTAGTTTGTAGAGTATTTGCCTAACACACACAAGGCTCTGGGTTCCATTAATAAATACAAACAAAAGTGATGTGTGTCAATTGGTTACATAGATCTCATAGGAGAGGTGGGGATTAGTAGGCTATATAGAAAGTAACTGTCAAAATTACTGTAGCCAAAAGCAAAATTTTCTGTGACTTGTAGTTAAAATACTATAAAGTCACAAGTCTTTAATCACTAAAGTAAGCTTAACAAATACATAGTTCTCCCTCTGTATCCACAATGGAATTGGTTCCAGGCTTCCTGCAAATAACAAAATCCTTTATATAAAAGTCCCCTATACAAAACGGCCCACAATATTTGCACATAACCTGCATATCCTTTATCTCTAGATGTTTTATAATACCCAATACACTGTAAATGCTCTGTTAATAGTTGTTATACTGTATTGTTTAGAAAACAATGACTAGACTGCACATGTTCAATAGAGACACTCTTTTATTTTTCATTTTCATATTTTTTATCTGTGGTTGACTGAATCCAATGGATGGAGAGGGCTGATGGCCTACTGTATTTTATCTTTTTAAAAAAATATTTTTTAGTTGTTGATAGACCTTTATTTTATTTATTTATATGTGGTGCTTAGAATCAAACCTGGTGCCTCAAACATGCCAGGCAAGTGCTCTATCGCAGAGCCCCAGCTCCAGCCCCTGTATTTTATCTTTTAAATGATTTAAATAGATGAGATCCCCAGTAACCTTTCCAATTGATGTTATCACTGGATCTTTATTTTAAGCAAATTCTCAGCTTTTGTTTTGCATACAGAGAAATAGAAGTCTAGAAAAGAAGCCCAATTCCAGAAACTCACCTAAAACTTGCCCCTTTTGTTTTTTTCCCAGGAATGGTATGTTTTACATTTCTACTTAGCCTTTTAAAAATTTGCCCATTTCTTTCAAGCCTCCTTGAATCCCACTGTACAAAGGATGCCTTCTCTACTTCAGCCTATCATTTTCATTCTTTTCAGAGTTCTCACAGCACCCCTTATATATTCGATCTTAAATTGTTTTCAATGATTTCAGTTGTGTTGATTTTGCTATTTGAATTAGTATTAGACTATTAATTCTTTGTGTATTGAGACCATATTTTTTCTATCCTGCTTATAATACTTAATTGAATACTAGAACCTAATAGGCTCTTAAAAGAATATTGTTGATTAATTATAAATTTAATAGACAGCAAAATCAGGGAAATGCATTTGTTTTAAGCATTTCCAATGATGGTAGTGACCTTCATTGGATCTACATAAATGGATCTAATGTGATGTTGATTAAATATGTCCTAATCCTAATAAATATATTCCAATTAATTCTGTCTTTAAATCTTAATTTTTCAACAATTGAAAATCTAAAGTAACCTTGGACATGTCACAGTAACTTCTTTATGACAATGGGTTTGTAAAATAATTGACCCCTAATAACCTTGGATGTTTGAAAAGTGTTTGCCAAATGTCCATTAAAGGAATTAGCATTCATGTACTATGCTGGTATATATTTTGAGTTATAAACATGAAAAATATTCTACATTTACTAAACAATGGAGATAACTGTTCTAATTTTTATCCTTTGGTTGAAAAAATTTTAAGAATTTCCAGATCTACTAAGATTTCCTCAATGCCTAATATTGTAATTATAAAAGAATTTTCTAAAAATTCATGTCACAATATGTTAATAAAAAGAAGACTAAAGGATTGATTCAATACTTTAACATGAAATATAATTATCATATAAACTATAAGATGAAAGAAAAAATAAATGAGTTCTTAGAGGCAAACTGATAAAATAAGAAACAAAACAGATTAGTATGCAATTCTATATTTATTTTTTCACATTTTTATTGGTGCAAATGATGAAATTTGTTGTGACATATTCAAACATGCACACAATGTAACAATATCACTTCCCAGTGTAATTCCACATTTAGACACTGATAAAACAGATGTTAGAAAAATGATTCAGCATTAAATCAATCAAGATTATTTAAATTATTCCTTACTTCTATTATATAAAGTTTGTGCAGCAAATTACTTTTTAAAAATGTTTATATTTCATTTTTATTTATTTATTTAGCCTAGCTGAGGATTGAACCCAGGGCCTCAAGAATGCTAAGCAAGCACTTTGCCACTGAGCTACATACCTGTCCCCAAAAGGTTTTCCTGTTTTATTTATTTTTGTACTGGAGATTGAATCCAGGGGCACTTTACCACTGAGCTAGATTCACAGCTCTTTTTATTTATTTATTTTTTTAAATAGAGAGTGAGAGAGGAGAGAGAATTTTAATATTTATTTTTTAGTTCTCGGCGGACACAACATCTTTGTTGGTATGTGGTGCTGAGGATCGAACCCGGGCCGCACGCATGCCAGGCGAGCGCGCTACCGCTTGAGCCACATCCCCAGCCCCAGCCCCCAGAAAGGTTTTTAAAAATAGATTAAAAGGAAACTGACAGCCACAAGTGGTAGCCCACACTGTAATTCCAACAATTTGGGAGATTGAGGCAGGAGGATGGCAAGTTCCAGGCCAGCCCAGGCAATTTAGCAAAACCCTGTCTCAAAATAAAAAAAATAACAAAGGCTGGGGATTAGAGCTCAGTGGCAAAGTGCCCCTGCGTTCAATCCCCAGTACTGCAATAAATAAATGAATAACAATGAAAGAAAGAACAAAGGAGCCAGGTGTGGTGGCTGGCGCACACCTGTAATCCCAGTGGCTCCTGTGCCTGAGGCAGGAGGATCATAAGTTCAAATCTAGCCTCAGCAATTTTGCGGGACCCTGTCTCAAAAATCCCTGGTACAAGGGGGAAAAAAAAGAAGGAACAAAAGAAAGAAAATGACAACTTACTCTAAGAAAGTTTCTAGAAAAAACTCAGACTGTATGCATTTCATAAATTTTGAACTGGCTTGGGGAGAGCGTTGGGAAAAGCAATAGAAAAAAAGAGCCAAGAGAAAGGGAATACGATTGTGGAAAGGGAGTAAGAAAGGTAAATTGGACAGAGAAAATCTAAAGGGGAAAATGGAGTTTCCTATGATATTCAAGAAAGATAAGAAGAAATGCTTTCAAAATTTTGTGATACTGATTTTAAGTTATTTATTACAAAGTCAAATGGGATTGAAAATTGGAGATGGAAAGAAAAGGCCAAGACTCTTAGGTTATTGATTCACAGGGTCTGTGAGAGACCTATATACTGCTTTTTGCTGCTGTTGTTTTACAAGAATAAACCCATAAAATAACCATTATTTCAACAAACATTTACTGAACTCCTAGGTGCTGGGCACTATGCAAGGTGAGGTTAAGATGAACTAGAGCCCATAACCTGCCTATAAGCAGCCGGAGGGGACCCTGAAAATCATGTGATAGTCTTTTTTTATATAGCTATGAAAACTATCAACTTTGGCCTCTTTGTGAATGATCCTATGTGTGTTAAATTGATGCATGGAAGACAAAGAAATGCAATCTAACTAGAGCTTTGAGCCTGAGGCTCCTTTCCTAGAGCAAAATGCTAAAGTTTGAAAGGGTCTTTTTAGATTTCAGGCAACACAAACGAAGTTTAGTGACATCAAGTTGGGTATTTTAATGGTACTCATTACAAAGGCGTTTTACCTGGATTATACTGTTGGGCCTGTTAAACAGGAATCTCAACTAGAATCCAAATTGGTGCTTCTGTGCTTAAGGCATGCTTTATCTGTTGGAAAGTTACTGATGAGATAAGTAGTGCTATCACCTGGACACCCTACAGTTTTGACTAACCCACTTCCATTAAAATGGAATTTAACTAAACCAGGTGTGTTGTGGGAGGCCAAGGCAGAAGAATGGCAAATTTGAGGCCAGCCTGGGCAATTTAATAAGATCCTGTGTCAAAAAAAAAAAAAAGTCTGGAATGTAGCACAGTGGTAGAGCACTTGCTTAGCATATACTAGCTCTGGGTTCAATCTGCAGTACCAGAAGATAAAAATAAAAATGAAAATAAAGCAGATGTAAAACTGAAGTACCCTGGTGAAAAATCTAGAAATTTTGTGTAAGGATCCCAGAAACAACACCAAGCCTTGAGCCAATTATTGAAAGTAAGAAATCTCATTTTGGAGCCTATTGTAAATGCATATGGCAATGTATTGCATGTTCAATCCAACACCAACATATTGAAGTCAGTATTTTTGTGCTGACCAAAACCTGACCCAGTACAAAATTTCTTATAACAGAAATTTAATGTTTCTGAAAGCATGATTACCCTCTCATTTCTTTTTTTACCTTCTTGTACCTTTCATAAGTTCTTTCAGTTGGTTAATCATTAATTAATATTTAACAAGGCTTTTTCCCAGTGCCAAATCCTTCTCAGCTAGTCTAGCCTTTAGGCAATGTATGAACTCCCCCACCCCTCACTTAAGAAGCCCTGGCACTCACTACAGGTTAATTTCTCTAAGGAAATTCATAATAGCAGATCAAGTTAGGGCTTTTTTTACAAGAACATTCAATTTTTTAAACCTCTCAATTTAGCATTTTTCCTGGTGCATATAAAATGGAACTTAATTGAACCAATTTTAAGTTTTCACAAAACTTTCCAAGCACACATTTCCAGAACAAAAATGATTATGACTAGAACAGGAAAGTTTTGTGAAACAGGAAAGTGCTTAGACATTTTCTTCTACAGCTGTCCCACAAACCGCTCCTTTGACTCCACCCTACAGAATACCCCCAACTCTGGCCTTCTCTCTAGACCTTTCCAATTCCAAAGGATTGGAATGCAGATAAGGAGGAGTCAGTTATGACAAGGAGGCAACCTCATGAGCAGAGGAGAAGAAATGATACTCTGGGAAGCAGGAGCACTCTCCAAATTTTCTCTGGTGAAAGGAGACTCATGAGAATTGAACCCATGTGCAAATGAATGGAACCAAGTTATTTCCACTGCTCGCTCCCACCTCCACCTCTCACTCCTTTCCACATGGACAAACCTTGCAGACAGAGGTGATTCTGGTCAACAATTTACTTGGCTGGAAGCCAAGGGCATGAGGGCTTTGCCCTCCCCATCCCGCTCCCTTAATTTCTTAAAGAAAGGGTTGTTGGTGGGGTTTCTCTGGGTGTTGTTATCACCTGAACAGAGCAGATGAAACAAGCAATGTTTCTTGCCAAGCCGAGATTCTTTTCGCGATTCCGTGAGAAATTGCCTGTCCCCTCTCCCAGACCTAAATAGTTGACATTCAAACTCTTGTTCCTGCATTCCCATCTTTTCATTTCTCCCACAAGATTTTTTGTTTTGTTTTTGTGATATTGAGAATTGCCTATCACTGAGTCACATTCCCAGCCCTTTTAGTTTTTACAAATGAGTTATTCATTTTTTATTTCAATGTATTTGTTTAGTTGGGTTTTCCCACAAGATTTTTTGAACATGTACTTCAAGTCAGGCACTGTAGACTTCTAACTTCTTAGCCCAGGTAGGAAAGAAAGAAACCAGCGCCAGAGACCGGTCTCTGCTCCCTGCCGCAGAATCACAGTTACCATCCCTACTGAGTGCCCATCCCAGTGCCTACTCTCCCAACGCTCCACCCAGTTGATGTGACAGGTTCGTGGCCCAATCCCCTTCCTGGTTCCCAAGCGGACTGCTAGTACTACCCGAGCCAATAGCGGCGGCCGAAGGGCGGAGGGGGCTGGCAGAAGGGGAGGGAGCGCTGGCTTTAGAACAGCAGCCGCAAGGATTCCAAGGGGCAGAAGTTGTCTGAGTGTTGGTCGGAGGCAGTTGGGCCAGACCTGGGACTCTGCGACTTTACGTAAGTGCTTTGCAGGCACTGGCGGGCACTAGGGGAGCGGGTTTCCTGGGCGTGGGCTGAAGTGGGTCCTGGGGAGAGCATCTCCGGTAAACTCAGTAGAAACGTGCCTTGCACCGACTGACCGGGTTTGGGCAGAAGGGGGGAAGAAATTTCAGTCTCAGCCTTTGGGCGTCCAGACGATCATTTGCAACCGGGATGGGTAGGAGTGACTGAGGATTCACCACCACCACCCGCCGCAGGCATTTCTTCACTATAGAAGACAGTGCTTTCTCTCTAGTTGCTCTTAAACTTGTTGCCCACCTCGGGCTGGAGTCCTTGACGCCAACCACTGCCCAGATTCCCTTCCGCCACGGCAGCTCCGAAGTGGAAACCCAGCGACTAACTTCCCTCCGCTGTCCTTCTCCAGCTCCTGCCATTCCCCCCTCCCTCTCGCCCGGACTCAGGAAATCCCGGAGGCGGCAGCCCGCGACGCCTCCAGCCCCCGCTCGCCCGCCTCGGTGACCCGGCTGCTTTACACCGACCCCGAGGCTCTGAGCCCGGGCGGAGTGCGGTGGCCAGGGGAAGGAATCTGGCTCGCGTTGCCTGCCTTCTGCTTGCTTCCCCTCCTTGCCATTACCCAGAGCGTGGCGATCGCACCGCGTCTCCCTATGAGTAAGCACTTTTTTTCTTTCAGTAGCAGAACATCTCTGGGCCAGTAGGGCAGTATCTTCCGAAGTTCTTCTCTCCTCGGACCCGGTGCCTCTAGTGTGCTCTCTTCCTAGCTGCTCTGATGCGGAAAGCGCGCAGTCAGGGCTGCAGCTGCCCAGGACCTCTCCCGGCTCCCTTAGAGGGTGAGCGTAAGAGGTGGTGGAAGGGGGATGATGCTGCCCCTTCCTCTGCTCAGCTGCACTTGCCTGTGTTTACTTTTCTCTACCCGCTATACTTAAGCGCTCTACTGAGAGGCAGGGGACGCCAACCACCCCCGCCAGGGCTTTTCGCCAGTAGCAAAGTTGCCGTCGCCGCCCCGGCTGCTCTAATGTGCCGGTGGTTCCTACTGCCCGCCAGGCTCCAGGCAGGAGCTGGTCCCAGCCCCAGAGATGGTGTGGAGTTAATACCACCTGACACTTCCCGTTCGAGATGCTTCTTGCTTCTCACTTGAACTGCATTACATCCCCAGTGGTGCAGAAGGTCGAGCTTGAAATTAAGAGACTTGGAGAGCCTCGCCATTTAGGATCAGACAGAAGCGATGCTCGGGGTGCCCGGCATATTCAAGGCAGAAGCAGGGAGAATAGAGCATGGCTGGCCACTGTAAGTAGGAAACGTAGGTGAAATTAAAAACTACTGAAGAGTAAGTTTTTCCTCCAGTTGGATGTCACAGTGTATTTGGGAACCTAAACTTGATCCCTGCGATGCATTTTACAGTGACTTCTAACTGTGGCCGCAATCCCACACATGCCAATTGGCATCACGTGCTCCAAGTCTCCGATGCCCCTAGGGTAATGGTCACATGACATCTTTTGACTTTAAAAGTGGAATGTAGTGACTGAGGCCCTTATTCCAGAAACTACTTCGACAAAAAGGGGGGAGGGGGACTCAAGGGAATTCTACTTGGATTTGGATGCGAGAAACAGAAAGGGAATTTGGTGCTCCAATTTTATCCAAAGTAAAGACCAGAGCCACTTTTAAAATAAAGACTTAAAATATATTTGTGCTGGGACATGACATAGCTCTATTTTTTCCCCTACAATCTCATATGGCTTTTGTAAATTAAAAAATATATTTTTTTTCTAATTATTTTCTAGGAAAGGTATCCTTTTACTTATATCCCATTTTGCACCTAATTGCTAGAATTGACCATACCCATAAGATAATGTTAAAAAATAAGGCTCTGTCCATATTCCTGACATGTCCTATATTTTAATTGAACCATTCTCTATATTGGGCATTTACTTAAAGGTGGTAGCTAAGCCCTTGACTAAAATTAATTATACAGTTATTTATGATAGGGAGTTAATTGAATCAGAAATCATGCACAAAACCAGTCCACACTAAATTTGACAAATAAGAGTTGGTTGGGGTTTTGGTTGGCCACGGTTTGGTTAAAATAATGAGAGGACTTGAAAACAACTTTCCCATATTGTCCTATACCCACCCATGTGGCCCAAGTTAAGTTTGCTGCTGGGAAAACGTGGCAATTTGCTATTTATATTATATATTGCAGAGTATAGAAACAACCAGAGGAATCTCAGAGGTCAAGAGTTTGAAAGCTTTATTTAGTTGCAAAGAAGGGATCCAGTTGATACACATTCCATCTTAAAACTAGGGCAGAAGTCATAAAAATGAAACAGACTATTTAAGAGCTTTTTGTCTTTGTAATTATTTTTTTTTTTTTGTTCCAAGCCCTTTTTGTTTACTGTTGCAACCTCTGAATGAATTGGCCACTCATTTTGTTGCTGTGCCTGGATTTCTAAGCTTGAAGCTACCTTAAAGCACAGAGTTCTGTTCCTCAGGCTAGCCTTGTGGCACAGATTAACTAGCAATGGATTTAAACTGCACCTGAACTACTAGAGTTAACTACACTGGTGGATAGACCCCCCCTAGTGGAAATGAGATGACAATATAATTTTAGATTGAGCTAATAAATGTTTAACCTTAAAATATAAAAAGTGGGATACTACTGTCCCACTAGGCTACAGTGGTAGGGAGATAAGTTTGTTTTTTTGTTTTTTTTTCTGGTACTGGGGATCAAACCTAGAGCCTCCTACTAGCAGTCTAGTGCTCTATCACTGAGCTACACTCCTAGTCCCAAGAATTATTTTTTAAATGTTATGAGATCCTATCCATATGGAATCATTGGCAGGGCATAGTGAGGCATGCCTGTAATCCCAGCAATTGGGAGGCTGAGGCAGGAGGATCACAAGTTTAAGGCCATCCTCAGCAACTTAAGCTCTAAGCAATTTGGTAAGACTCTGTCTCAAAAAGGGCTGGGATGTAGCTCGGTGGTAAAATGCCCCTGAGTTTGATGTCCTATACCAAAAAAGAAAAGAATCATCATTAGGCTTTAGTCCACAGCATTTCACTGCCTTGGGATTCCCATGCATTTAAAACCACCCTCAAGAGCTCATTGGTAGAGCATTTGTCTAGCAAACATTAGACCGTGGTTTCCATCCCCAGTACTAACACACAAACACACAAAACCACCCTCAATATTGTTGACTTCATGTTTTAGTGATACAATCAAATTGAGCCCAAATTTTAATAAAGTTAGAGGATAGTGAGTCTAATTCTTAATTTCTACTGTTAAACCTGGCCAGATATCAACCGCTTTCTTTACCTGGGGTAGAGAGCCAAATACATTCTGCTAGGTCATGATGATCAACATTGGAGTGCAAAGTCTCTAGTCTGATACTCTTCCGATTCAATTGCTAAAAATGACAAGACTTATGGCTTTTGGGGTAGAAGGATTAATTATAACTACTGAGTAATATTTTGAGTGAGATTAAGTCTCTTCTACCAGTGGTTATACACACATTAGACTTGACCATGACTATTTATACTGGCAGAATGTCAGTATCCAGGGTATTATCAGAAACCCAATGAAATTTTGCTCCTAGGCAAACAGTATGACTGTAACTGAAAAGAAAGGACAGCTTGACCATGGTGCTTGAGCACTAAAGTGATTCTGTTTGGTGAAGCTCACAGGGAAAAAGAAGAAAGTCCCCTTCTGTATTCTTTTAAGCATTATTTCAGCTTGGCTTTCTGCAAAATTTACTGAAATAATATTCTTAGCACATAAAATAAAGACATGGCTGCATTTTTATTTGATCTGGCATAATGTAGGTGGAATGTACATGGCAAACCTTTTTTGTTGGTGGTGCAGATTCTAAAAGTATCTGGTATAAAATAAAATTTGAACATGAACATTATCGATACAGCACAGTTTGGGTATCTGTTTTTGTAATCATTTGTGACTTATTCATATTACAGTTTTTCTTTTGGTACAAAGTTATGCAGAGGGGAAAAGTTTGATCTGTGAAAATAATAAAACTTGGGTTAGAAGAAAATAGGTCATGTTTTGAGTCTATAATTATTCCAGAGAGTGATAAACCAATTTGTTCCATTTGTTGGAGGTTTCAAAAGCTTTTTGGATGCATTACAATGTTGGAAGCTTGTTTAGATACCAGTGGTCATGACTAACTATTTTCAGTTAGTTATATATTGGTCTTGGGAGAAGTTGTCATCATACTTTAATCAATTTATTTTAGTTATACAGGTGAGACAGTTTCATATTATTCACCATAAATTTTTAAAATTTTTTTGTAGATGTACCAACACCTTTATTTTTATGTGGTGCTGAGAATCTAACCCAGTGCCTCACACATGCTAGGCAAGCACTCTGCCACTGAGCTACAGCCCCAGCCCTCACAATAAATTTAATAATATTGAATTTTGCTATATTTTTAGGAGTCAAAAAACTTAAGTATAAACCATTTTTAGGGACGAAGAAGAATTGCTGTTTTATGAAAATGCTAAGGGGAGGTATATTGGACTTGGCCTCAGAGGAGCTAGATTCTATACATGACTCTGCCACTGACTCATAGTTTGACCTTGAGAAAGTCACTTAAAATTATTTTATTGATGACTAACATTGGGTATATACATGTGGCAGACACCAAGCATTTTCACATTTATGAAATGAGGACTGGCTCAAGGACTTTTTGGTTGGCTGGGGTTTTGTTTTGTTTTGGGCACTGGGGATTGAACCCAGCAACACTTTACCATTGAGCAACATCTCTAATCCTTTCTTTTAGTGCATTTTAGTTATACATAATACCGAGGTTCATTTTGACATAATTATACAAGCATGGAATTTAATTTGCTCTGATTCAGTCCCCAGCACTTACTCTTTTCCTCCTCTCCTCTTTCCCCCATTCCCTTTCCTCTATTCTACCAGTCTGTCTTCTACTTACCTATAATTTTATTTTTAATTAGTGCATTATGGATATACATAAAGATGAAATTCACTGTGGTATATTCATATGTGTACATATGATAGTTTGGTCAGTTTCATTCCACCATTCTGGTTCCCCATCCCTCCTCCCTTCCTCACAATCCCTTTCCTCTACTCCCTTGGTCTCCAATTTTCATGGGATTCCCCTATGTCCCTACCCCACTTATTTAGGTCTAGCTTCTGCATATGAGAGAAAATATTCAACCCTTGACTTTCTAGGTCTGGCTCATTTCACTTATCATGATTTTCTCCAGGTCCATCCTTTTACCAGCAAATGACATGATTCATTCACCTTTATAACTGAGTAAAACTCCATTGTGTGTGTGTGTGTGTGTGTGTGTGTATGTATGTATATGTGTGTGTGTGTGTGTGTGTGTATATATATATATATATATATATATATATCACATTTTCTTTACCATTCATCTGTTGGCGGGCATCTGAGATGGTGCCATAACTTGGCTATTGTGAACTGCAATGCTATAAACATTGATATGCTTTCATCATGATGCTGATTTTAGATATTTTGGATATACTGAATAGTGGGATTCCTGGGTTATATGGTGGTTCCATCCCTAGTTTTTGGAGGAATCTCCATACTGCTTTCCAGAGTGGTTGTACCAATTTGCAGTCCCACCAACAAAATATATGAGTGTATTATTTTCCCCCACATACTCACCAGCATTTGTTATTATTTGTATTGTATTATTCTGACTGGAGTGAGATGAAATCTCAATGTGGTTTTGATTTGTATTTCCATGATTGCTGAAGATGTTGAACTTTTTTAATAATATATGTGTTGGTCATTTATGTTTCTTCTTAGGAGAAGCGTTTGTTTAGTTTTTTGGCCCATTTTGTCCTTTCAGGTTTTTTTATTTTGACACAAATCCTCACTAAGTTGCTAAGGGTCTTACAAAGTTACTGAGGCTGGCCTCTGAAATGTGTCCAATAAAGAGGTAGTGTTGTTTATTGAAAAAGGCATTGGATGTGGAATCTGGGGTCGTTTAGTCCTCTGCAGTCTGGACAGATAGGTCATCTTCAGTAAATCACTGGCATTCTCTGTGGTCATATCTGGATTGTGCTTTATTTTTAAGCCATCTGTTTCTAATCTATGCATTTCACAGGAATGCTAAAAGGATAAGTGAGCTATGTGAAGCCTTGGCTCTTTAGCAGACAGGTGCTATATAAATTCAAAAGTACTGTAGTAATATATCATAGCATCTCTAACACTTGAACAAGTTTTCAGAGCGGCTGAGGATATAGTTCAGTGGTAGAGCACTTACCTAGCAGGCATGAGACTCTAAGTTTCATTCCCAGCATTGGACGAAAAAAGTCATGCCATGTATTTTTACTTTATAAATGTTCTTCACCATCCAGTTCTACATGCAAAGGCAAAATAAAGTAAGACATAACATAACGAAAACTAAGAAGTAGTTGATGGCAAGAGAATCAAATTCTACATGTAATACTTTTTATATTTCTTCCCTCACCTTTTAAAGCCATTAACTCAGTAATTTTTTCCCTTTTTAATAAACTACTAAGCAAATTTACTCTTCATTGGTAATCATTACAGAGTCTATTGACTTATCAAACTTCATTCTTAGTTTTATAATTACCCATATTGTGTAAAAATGCTTACAAAAAATCAAGTGTTTCTCTTCATAATTGCATTCTAAATAAAGGACAAGGTGAAGGTATGGAAAATCACAAAAGGAAGAGATAATCTCTAATGGTAAGTCATGAATAACTGGGAAATGTGAGAAGTTAATGTAGCTTTTCTTTTAAAAAATAAACATGTTGAACTGGATAAATTCTTGAGGTAATTTTCAACCTCCATCCTCAAAACTGTTAACTTGGAATTAATTTCCAATATTTATTTTCATCTTGTCAATTATATAGTGGTTCTATAACTCTAATTCTTTGCATTATTGTACTTTACATTTTGTTAATTTAAATTACACTTGATAATATTTGTTGAAACATCGGTCAAGTGATTTTGAGTAAAGTGAAATAAGCCAAAAGCCCTGATTTAAATGACTTTGGAAAATAATCAGATATCATATAACTAGTTCTAAAGAGTGGGTTCATTATACTATTACCATTTTCTTTTGTAAAGTCTGATCTCTTATTTCTCTCATCTCTGGTTTAAAGGATTTAATAGAAAAAAATTTTGAATATTTTAACCCATTCACTGAAAATAGAACTTTGATTCTCAAACTATGATACAGGTACATGAATATGTATGCATATGTATATACATATATAAAGTTATATTATTATATAATATGTAAAAATAAAATTAAAATTTTTCCTCTATAAAATAGAATGTTAGAGCAGTGTGATAGCTTTGAATATTCATTATTGTGTTGTAAATCATATGTTCTAATTACATAGTATTGCACTTAGATTGACATTTCTGCTATTGATACTTGCATAATTCACTGTCTTTCATAGATGAGTATAATTTTTAGTGCTGGGGATGGAATCAGAGCCTCATGCATATTAAATATGTGTTCTATCACTAAGCTACACCCTCAGCCAACACAAGTATAATTTTTAAGCTTTTATGCTGTATTTCTTAACTTGCTTGTGTTCCCATTTTTGCCACTTATTCTTCTTTTTGATATTTTTAGGCTGGTATTTCAGGTCAGGGAAAATTACTATTGTAGACTGAAAAGTGTTTGCCCAGAGGTTAAAATGATATGAAATTGTTACTAGGACACATCTTATTGCTCTAATCAATATGTATGAATTGGTCAATCTACTAGGAAATTATGTTAAGTAATATTTAAGATATTTTTAATCACTTTGAATTTAAAAAATACATGATCATTATAAAAATTAGAGGAAAACAAAAGAGTTTATAAAGAAGAAAATAATGATACTACCAGCTCATAATCTTATGTATTTATTTCACATGGACTGAGGGACATATTTTTTTAAATTGGAGGTTGGGGATATAGCTCAGTGGTAAAGCACTTGCTAAGCATGTGTGAAGCCTTGGATTCTACCTCTACCATAAGAAAGAAAAGAGAATAATACATAAACTATATATACAATATGATTTCTTTCTTCTTTTTTTCAGGCTAAGGATTGAATCTAGGGGCCTCTCCCATGCTAGGCAAGCACTCTACCACTCAGTTACAGCCCCAGCCCATGTTCTTTTAATTTATTACATTGATAATATGTTTTTGAGTAATTAAACTTTTTTTTTGTCCCAAGGATTGAACCCAGGGGCACTTAACCACTGACCTACATCCCCCAACTATTTTTATATTTAGAGACAGAGTCTCCCCAAGTTGCTTGGGGCCTTGCTAAGTTGCTGAGGCTGACTGAAATTGCAATCCTCCTGCCTCAGCCTCCTGAGCAGCTGGGATTACAGGCATGTGTCACTGTGCCCAGCTAGTAATTAAACATTTTAAAAGACATTTAATAGTCACTGTATAGTATGCTCTATAATGGATATTTCATAATTTTTATTTCACTAATTTGGGGTTGTTGGATATGTAAGTTGTTACCAGAGTTTATTAATAATGTTTTTGTGAATATGCTTGGGCAAAAATAATTTTGCAGCTTTGTTTCTTAGAAGATAAATTGCCAAAATTGTTTTAAAGATGAATGCCTTTGATAGTCTAGAAATTTAAACATTGACTTAAAAAAAAAAAAAGATTGCCTTGGGCTGGGGGTATAGCTCAGTGGGAGGGCACTTGCCTAACTAACATTCAAGGCTCTAGTAGCTTTGACCCTTGATTTCAAGTAGTGGCACTGGAAAACCAAAAACAAAACAACCCTATAGGCTATTCTTTCTATAGTGTATCATCTCATATATGACTCTAAACTGGAACTGGTTTGGGTAAAGTATATGTCTTGAAATATTTTAGTTTCCTATGATTTAGTTAACAGGTGCACAGCAGGATGAAGTAGAAGCCTGTGGAGGTATACAATCATAGGAAGTTCTGTTTTTTGAAAATGAACTATTAATGGGGGAGGGGACAGATTTGTTTTAAGTAGGCTTTATATTTCAGGTTGCTATAAAACTCAGTTCAAGTATACAAAGGTTATTTGTGCCCATAAACATTCAGTATCCTAAAGACTTTATCCTGGAATTGGTTAGGTGACTGTTGATAGGTCCTTTTATCTCAGGCTATTGATCTCTTTTTTCGGGGAGGGTTTTGGGTACTAGGGATTGAACCCAGGGGCGCTCTATCACTCAGTTATATCCCAGCCCCTTCTCTTTTTTATTTGGAGACAGAATCTTGTCATCTTGCTGAGGCTGGCCTCAAAGTTGCTATTCTCCTGCCTCAGCCTCCCAGGTCTCTGGATTTAGAGGCCTGTATCACTATGCCTACACTATTGATTTCTTAAATTACTTTGATGTCACTAAGTAAGCTCTGAGCTAAACTCAATAACTTATATTTCATTTAGGTTGCTTAAATAATATAAAAAACAGGTCTGATAGTGGTAAAAATTCTGATAATGCCACTTTGTGACTGATTTCAGTACCTATGGTGACTCTCTACCTTACAAACCTGTGACTTAACAAACCTTTTGTATATTTGAATGGCTTGTATACTGCATGCCTAAACTTATCCTATACTGCTTCATAGATCCTTCCTCGGTGTTTTTCTCCTTCTTCCAGTTTACCAGCCTTACTAAGGACCCTGTTGGTCTGGGAATTCAATGATGATACAGAAGTAACATTAAAGTTTGCCTGACTCAACAACTCGTCCCCTTCCCCTTCCCCTCCCCCGCTCTCGGATCATGTATGTGCTGTTTCATAGAATTATTTTAACATAAAATATGAGTTCCAAAGGCTTTGGTATCTGGGAGATTTCTTAACTCCCCTACATCAATTTCCCCATCTAAAAATATGGGAATAATATCACTTGCTTTTCACTGTTCTTAGAATTTAATGGTCCCATTTACAGGCTTGTTAATATTGTCTTAGATGATCCTACAGATAATTCTACCTCTTCACTTTATTTTGGTACTTGGGATTAAGTGCAGGGGTGCTTTGCCACTGAGCTACATCCCAGTCCTTTTTAAACTTTACTTCATTTTTATTTTGAGACAATGTCTTGCTAACTTGCTGAGGCTGTCCTTGAATTCGGATCCTCCTGCCTCAGCCTCCTGAGTCCTATGCACTGCTGCACTCAGCCCTCTTTATTTTCCTCTAATTCAAAACCTAAGTATCACCATTAAAAATAAAGAAAATAGTTTATTTCTATTTTATTTAATGGCATTGTGAAACTATTGCTTTCCATTGTTTTCATTATAAATATAGAGGATTTTGGCAATGTTCTGGGATAAAAGAGGTTCTTTGCTTAGCTCAGAAACCTGTTTATCATTTAATTCATCCTTTTGTGAGGATATGCCATCCAACAGTCTAAAGAACTTTACTCTCCTTCAAAGGAAAATTGGAAACATAACTCTTAATAAGTTACAGACACCATTATAAACTCATTGCCACTAATAAATATAGCTTAAATAAAGATGAAATAAAATAGGTAATGTTGATTCCTGATTTTTGAGGGGAAGGGAGAAAGCTTCAAATTTTTCAGTGTTGCTACAATAACAGAAAGAATAGAAATGTGATGTTTATAAACTATACTTTTAGAGAAAAAAATAGGAGAAAAAAGAAAATAGTGAAAACTTAAAATGCTGGGGAAGTAGAGGGTTATAAATTACATCAATATTATCGGGCTGGGGCTGTAGCTCATTGGTGAAGCACCCACCTCACATGTGTGAGGCACTGGGTTCAATCCTCAGCACCATATAAAATAAAGACATTGTGTCCAACTACAACTAAAAAAATTTTTTTAAATGAATAAATTACATCAGTATTATTTCTGAGATGTGGCTCAGTAGTAGAGTGCTCGCCTAGCACGTGTGAGGCCCTGGGTTTGAGCTTCAGCACCACATAAAAATAAATAAATAAAATAAAGATATTTTGTCCAACTACAACTAAAAAAATAGACATTTTTTTTAAAGGGTGAATCGAAAACATTAATCTTAAATTTGATTCCCATTATTCCCTCTGGTGGAGGTTTTCAAAAGCAAAACCAGAAAATTATGACAGATATTGGCATATTCAACAAATATTTTAAGCAGTTTGTGCATCTCCAGTTTAGAGCTAAAGTTGAATCATTTTTGCAAGTGGTTAAGAATAGTTAAAATTTTATATTTCATCTTATAATAGTTTAAAAAACAAATAGTCAAGTTATCATTAAATATAGATAACAAAAAATTGTTGACAGATTTACATATTCAAAAACACAAGCCAACCCATGCATTTTGGTATCTTATCCTAAATCAAACCATTCCAGCTTTTGTTGACCCTCAGAAAAAAACAAGATAGAAGATATTTATAGATGCTAGCAGAAGGGGAAAACCTTCCCTAACTAGAAATTTGCATAAGGATGAAAGGAAGATTGATATGTCAGATTAAGTACCTTAAAATATGTAAGAATTATATAAGAGAAAGCCTGTAGGCCATTGATAGAGTAAACTTAGGGAAACTTTAAAAAGTGTCCCAGATTCTTAAGTACATATTGAGATAGTACTAAGTACACATGGAGTAATAGTATCTGAAGGGGTAACATGAGTAAAACCCTAGTCTGTGAATGGTTTCATCATCTATTCAACTAACAAAAGTTGAATGAAGACTGTTAGATGCTACAAATAGATAACATACTCCTGCAATGTAGTAGAAGAGAAAGACAGAAAAGTAATATTGGTTTTCATGAAACCTAAAAATATTCTTATGCATAGAAAATGAATCTAAATGTGGCTTTTTTGTGCGGTGGGGGGGGGGTACTGGGGATTGAACCCAGGGCCTCAGGCATGCAACGTAAGCACTTAACCACTGAGCTATATCCCCAGCCCCCTTTTTTCTTAACATAAAATAATTTCTAAATTTAAACCTTGTGTGAACAAAGACATTCAATTATAACCCAATATAATCAAATCTAAACTAAGAACAAATCACATTTAAACATTGTTATTTCTTTGCAATAATTATTGCATCTAAAAAAGAGCCCACTATGAGTTAATTTTACTTAAATAGAACATTGCTCAACCTATAAATGAAGGTCAGCAGACACCAGTGTCTTGGAATAAAATAGCCCTTTGGCAAGAAAATGAGCCACACCCCATTTAGTTTTTACAAAAATAAAATTCTTTCCAGCTTTACTAAATTGTAGATGTTGTGCACAGCATGTGCTTCTGTAGTAGTTTGTTCTGCAGCTGTGGAAATATCCATGTATGCAGAAGCCCTAAAAAATAACTATTTGCCATTACTTACGCAAGCAGTGCTCAGACTTTTTGTTATACAGAGTGCTGTTGGCTTTTTTTTTTTTTTTCTGATTCATGGATAATACCAAGTAACCACAGTTATAGCTTATGCCTTCGTTTTCTGCCTTGAACTTCATGGTTGTCACAGACATTAAGTAGGACATACAAACCTGAAATTTCAAATCTGATGTTTGTTTCATCTGGTAGGAGGGCATCAAAACAATGTACTGTCAACTCTATATGGTTTTCTTCAAGGGCATTAAAAAATTCCTGTTATGGTGCTGGGGATATAGCTCAGTTGGTAGAGTGCTTTCCTCGAATATACAAGGCCCTGGGTTCAATCCCCAGTACCACCAAAAAAAAAAAAAAAATCCTGTCATGTACCATGGGAAAGAACTGTATTTCTAGGGAATCAAAGAAATAAACCCTGAGGAAAAGCTCCATTTTCCTAGCTCCTTCACAGGGGTCTGGCATACAGTAGGTCTTCCTATCCACAGGGGATTAGTTCCAGGAACCCCATCTGTAATATAAAAATCCATGGATGCTCAAGTCCCTTATTAAAAATCACATAGTATTTCCACATAAGCTGCATATATCCTCCCATGAAGGTTTTTGTTGTTGTTTGTTGAGAGGTGCCTTTTGCAGAGGTGGTACAGGGAATCCAACCCAGGGCCTCCTGAATGCTAATCATGTGTTCTACCTCTGAGCTACATCTCCAGCATTCCCATTTACTTCCATATCTCTAGATTACTTAATACCTAGTGCAATGTAAATGCTACATAAATATTTGTTATACTGTCTGTTTAGGGAATAATGGATAGAAAAAAATTATGTGTTCAGTACACACAATTTTTTTCTGAATATTTTCTGTCTGCTGTTGGTTGAACCCATGAATATGGAGTCTGCAGGCTGACTGTATAAATACTTGAAAGAGCGAGAAATGGATGCCCATGAATTGTTCTTGCT
This sequence comes from Urocitellus parryii, assembly GCF_045843805.1. Classification (NCBI taxonomy): domain Eukaryota; kingdom Metazoa; phylum Chordata; class Mammalia; order Rodentia; family Sciuridae; genus Urocitellus; species Urocitellus parryii. Next base: position 34,336,411 of record NC_135547.1, on the reverse strand, counting down.
GATAAAGATTAAATTGGAGTTCTGGGTGTGTAGCTCCGTAGTAAAGCATGTGCTTAGCATGCAGGGTTCCGTTCCTAACACCAAAAAGAAAAGAAAAAAAAACCTAATCAGTGAGTCGGTGACTTATGGATCACATTGAATAAAATATATAAAAGTCAAACCTGTGGGAAGACTAACCAAATGGCTTTCTTGGTTTTCTTTACTTTTAGCTATTTTAAATGAATGGTTATGAGTTCATGGTATGGCTAGCACTTTCACCGTAAGAACTACTTAATTTTGGAGTCAAAGAGGAAATTGGGACATTAATATTTTTATGTTTTTAGCAGATTTATTGAGATCATACCATGTACTTAAAGTATACAATTTGATAGATTTTAGTATATTCCAAGATATGTACAACCACACCACAATCAATTCTCAAGTTTTTTTTTTTCTTTTTGTGGTACTGGGGATTGAACCCAAGGTTTTGTGCATGTGAGGCAAGCACTCTACCAACTGAGCTGTATCTCCAGCCCAATTCTCAAGTTAGTTTTAAAGAAACTTCACACTCTTTAGCTATCATCACCTTCCCCAGCTCCCCAACCTTAAGCAACCACTAACTAATCTATTTTCTATCTCCATAAATTTCCCTGTTCTGAACTTTTTCCCCTTCTTTTTGTAGTATTGGGGGTTTGATCAGAGACACTATACCACTGAGCTCCATCCCCAGCCCTTCCTTTTTATATATATATATATATAATTTTAATTTTGAGACAGACTAAGTTGCCCAGGCTGGTCTCCAACTTCTGATCGTCCTGCCTCAGCCTCCCAAGTGATGGAATTACAGTCATGTGCCACTGCATCCAGCCCCTGTTCTGCACTTTTATATTAATGAAATCATGGCTTGTGGTCTTTCATGTCTGTCTTATTTCCCTCAACAAAATGGTTTCAAGTTCACTCACATTGTAACAGGTATTAGTATTTCATTTTTTATGGCTGAACAATATTCTGTTGTGTATATATGTACTATATTTTGCTTATCTATTAGCTGATGAATATTTACATTCTTTTGGTTTTGGTTATTATGAATAATGGAAAGTGTCAGTATTAAATGTTTAATTACAGATGAGCTAATTTACAGATGAGCTAATGAGTTAGAGGTGATAGTGACAAAGTAACATTTCATTTATTACTACTCTGCTATTAATGTAAATCTTTGATTAATATTGTATACTACTGATTTTTCCATCTAAGTTTGGATATTTTTTCTTTCTTCCTGAAGCTTACTGGCTTATTAGCATAGACTTGTTTCCAATAACTTTTTCACTAGTAGTGTTTTTTTTCTTTACTTGAATAAAGTGAAATCTATAAAATTATAGAATCATCTTTTCTTTTCTTTTGGTATAAGGGATGGGGCACTTTACCACTGAGCTACATCCCTAGCCCTTTCTTTAAGACAGGTTCTCACTAAGTTACATTGCTAAGACTGGCCTCAAACTTGCGATTCTCCTGCCTCAGCCTCCTGAGTTGCTGGGCTTATAGGTGTGAGCCACCATTCCAGGCTCTAGAACCATCTTTTCTAAAATTTATTATATCATAGATGTTTACAAAATTATGTTAAACATATTCTTGTTTTTTTGTTGTTTTTTGTTTTTGTGTGTGTGTGATGCTGAACATCAAACACTTAGGGCCTTGGATGTGCTAGGCAAATGCTCTACCACTGAGCCACATCTCTAGCCCTTATCACATTTTTTGAACACTGAAGGGCAAAGGTAATCAGGGTTAAGGCCTACAAAACTAATAAATAAATGCTTGGAAACATGATGATTACAGTCAACCTAAAGAATTATTGAGCTAGGTACCTGTATTCCCAGTTACCAGAGAGGATAAGGCAGGAGAATCTTAAATTCAAAGTCAGCCTGAGCAACTTAGTAAGACCTTATCTCAAAATAAAACAAAAAGGGTTGGGGATGTAGCTCAGGGGTAGAGTGCTTGCCTAGCATGCATGAGGTCCTCAGTCCCAATCCCTAATACTGAAAAAAAAAATAGTTTGAGAGAATCTTTACCTTTTGACTTCTTGGGAGTAAATATGAAATTGAAGGATTATCAAAGGATGATAAAATATTGACACTTTTCATTATTCATAATAACCAAAACTAGTATACAGATATTGATACAGCTAAGATTCAGAACATTCCCTCACCCTCTGTTTCAGATGAGAGCTTATCTTTGAGCATCCTTAACCTCAGATCCACCTATGTGGCATCAGGTTAAAAAGCTAATGACCCCTAGAACTCTACTCTGCTGTTATGTTCATTCCTGGATCTAGACTCCTTACTCATATGGGCAGTGAGAACCTTAAGGTTCTTGAGGAAATGGTAGATTTCCCCTAAGACAGGAGGGCTAGAGGTTAAGTATAAAGGTACCATTTCTTAGAGACCCATTTAGAACTTCCTATATAATTCTATTAACATGCCTTTGTTAATTATCAACAATGTGCCTGGCATACTGATAAATAATACTGATAAATAAAAAATGTCCCATCATCTGATGGGCTCGAATCAAATCCAGCCACTGATTTTACAGACAAGGCAACTGAAATCTGATTATAACTTGCCCAAGCATACAGTAGTTGAGGACTTTTGGTGGAGGACTGGGTTGTCTGCATCATTGGAAAGCCAGATTTTAGTGATGGACCTAATAAATCTCTCTTCTCACTGTATATTTAAACAACACATCAAGGGTACAACTTTGTATATTAGCAGTGCCTCTTCCTCCCTGAATCAGTTTATACTAACTGATATTTTCTTTTAGACATTAACAAAATGACAGATGCTATGTCATTAAAATTGCCATGAACTCTCTGAAACTCAACATCACCTATAACTAAAGCAGCTGGGGTCTGACAGCTCTCTTCCCTAGCTAATGGAAATGCATTAGCAATAGCTGTAGAGTGGTGAGCTATTTTTCTGGGTCATATTTTCAATCCAGAGTACTGTGTGCTAACAAAACTTTAGTCCTAACCACCAGTCTTAAAGCATTTTCTACATTGTAATACATCCAAAATATTTTTAAAAACTCCAATTTCAACATATTGACTATTCCTAGTAGGGTGTATCATTCTTGATTTCTTCTAAACTAGATTTTCCCATGCATATAGACTTGGTCTTTTCCCTCTATATTAGTCTTCATCAAGAAAAAATCCATTTCATTCAGTTATGCATTCACTCATTCAGATATTTGCCAAGCACCTTATGTATGCCAGGTGCAATTCTAGGCATTGGGGATTAGATCTGTGAATGAAACAAACAAAACTCACTACCCTTACATTCTCCAGGGGGGACATAGAAAATCATGACACAGTATCTTAGATGCCAACATAGAGAACATTAAAGCAGGATTAACAGAACAGGGAGTGAGAAGAATGGCATTGCCATCTTGAATAATGTGGTCACATAAGGCTTTACTGAGAAGAATTTTAGGCAAGATATGAAGGAAATCAAGGAATGGCCCACCTTACTATGTGGGGAAAAGTGTCACTTGAATAAGTAAAAAATAATTCTAATAACAGATACCTAAATCATCATGTATTGGTGGGATTTAGGCCTGAAATTCTTCTTTATGTAAGTTCTTTTTTATTTTGGCATTGAACAGGAAAAAATATTTTACACAGATCAAATACTTGAGTATAGAGTCATGATTAACTATATGTCCTAAGACAATTATGTCATAGTAGTTAGTGTTAATAATGTTTTGAAAATATTAATGGAAATACTGTTTGAAAAGGGAGTGAGATTACTGCAAGTAGATTTTCTTCCCTTTTCCCTATTAATTTAGTTATACTATATCCTGTATTTAATTGTGAATTTCATTTTTTATTAAACTTATGAGATAGTTATAGGTTTATACATAATTGTAAGAAATGGCACAGAGTGATCTTGTGTACTCTTACCCTTTTTTCCCAATGGTAACCTCTTGCCGAAACATAATACAATATCAAAACTAGGATACATATATTGATACAGCTAAGATACAGAACATTCCCTCACCACTAGAATCTCTTTTGTTGTCCATTTATAACAACACAAACCTTCCTCTACCCTTAACCCTATTCCTGACAATTGGAAGCCACTAACCTACCTGTTCTCCATTTTTATAATGTCATGTTAATATTATATAATGTAACCTTTAGGGATGGCTTTTTTTCACTGAGCATAATCCTCTGAAAACTCATCCAACTTGTGTTTATCATTACCTTGTTCCTTTTCATTGCTGAATAGTATCATATGTTGTAGAGGGAGCTACCATAATTTATTTAACTGTTCACCCATTAAAAGACATCTGGGCCAGGGGCTGGGGTTGTGGCTCAGTGGTAGAGGGCTTGCTTAGCATGTGTGAGGCACTGGGTTCAATCCTCAGCACCACATAAATAAATAAAATAAAGGTATTGTCCATCTACAACTTAAAAAACAAAAAAAAACTTATTAAAAAAAACATCTGGGCCGGGGCTATAGCACTTACCTGGCATGTATGAGGCCCTGGGTTTAATCCCTTAGCACCCCCTCCAAAAAAAAAAAAGGCATCTGGGCCATTTCCATTTTCATTGTTTGTTTTTATTTGTTTTGGTGCTGATAATAGAACCTAAGGCCTGTGCATGCTAACATGCACTCTACCACTGAACTATATTCCAGCCCAGTTCTAATTTTTTAACTAGCACAAAAAATTGCTATAAATGTTATGTAGTTATTTTTGTATAAATGTAAATTTTTGTTTCTCTGGGATTAATGCCCAAAGAGCACAATTGCTGGGTTGTATGGGAGTTGCACATTAGTTTTATAAGAAAGTGACAAAATGTTTTTCCCAGAGTGACTATACCATTTTGTGCTTCCACCAGCAATGTATGAGTGATCAGTTTTTCTATATTCTTGCCAGCATTTGGTGGTGTCACTATTTAGCTATTCTGACAGGTGTGTAGTGATAATCTCATTGAGTTTCATTTTTCATTTCCCTAATGGCTAATGATGTTGAACATCTTTTCATGTGCTTATTTCCCATCTCTATATCTTCTTCAGTGAAATGTCTGTTCATGTTGTTAATGTCTTTTGCCTATTTTCTAATTTTTTTTTTTGCACTATTGGGGATTGAACCATTGAACCCAGGGGACCCTACCACTGAACTACACTCCCAACCTCTTTATAATTTTTAAAATATTTGAGATGGGAATCTTGCTAAGTTGCCCAGGCTGATCTTGAACTTGTGATCATACTGTCTCACATTCCCCAGTAGCTGAGATTACAGGAGTATACCATCATACCTGGGCAATTGCTTTTTTTAAAAAAAACTGGGGTTTGAACCCAGGAGCACTTTATCACATCTACCCAGTCCTTTTTTTACTTTTTATTTTGAAACATGGTCTCACTTAGTTGCTGAGGGCCTCACTGAGTTCCTAAGGCTAGACTCAAACTTAGAATCCTTTTGTCTCAGCCTCCTGAATTGCTAGGATCACAGGCATGTGCCTGGCCTATGTTTTTTTATGTTGAATTTTGAGAAATCTTTATATATTCCAGATAGCAGTCCTTGATCAAAGATGTGATATAAAATATTCTAGTCTGGATAATCAAGGTCTTTGATAGAACAAAAGTATATTGATAAGCCCAATTTAACAATATTTCCTTTCATAGGTTGTCTTTTTTTAATGTCATGTCTAAGAACTTTTCACCAAATCTTGCTCCTGAAGAATTTCTTCTTTTTTCCCCTCTTATGGTATTTAGGCCTATGATCCGTTTTGAGTTAATTTTTGTAAAGTAAAAGATTTAGGTCAAAGTCTTTCTTCTTTTTTTTATTTTGACCTGTGGTTGTCCAGCTGCTCTAGCACCACTCCTCCACTAATGGGCTTTTCTTTTAAATATGTTTTTAGTTGTAGATGTACACAATACCTTTATTTTATTTATTTATTTTTTTTTATGTGGTGCTAAAGATCAAACCCAGTGCCTCATACTTGGGATGCAAGTGCTCTACCACTGAGCCATAACCCCAGCCCCCACTAATGGGCTTCTTATTCCCTTCTACAAAATCAGTTGAAAATGGGATTAGGGTTGTAGCTCAGTAGTAGAGCATATGTTTAATATGTACAAAACTCTGAATTCAATAACCAACCCAAAAAGAACAGAAAAGAAAAAGACAAAAATCCACAAAGCAAGCAGAAAGAAAGGGGAAAAGAAGTTGAACCGTATTTGTATAGATTTATTTCTAAGTTCTCTGTTCTACTATTCCATGTATCTGTTGCTCGCCAGTGTCACACTGGATTCCTATAGTTGCACCAGATAGAGTCAATCCACCCACCTTATTTTTCAGTATGTTTTTGCTATTCTTAGGCTTGTTCCTGTCCACATACATTTTTAGAAAAAGCTTGTCAATAGCTATAAAATAATAAAATAAACTGTCCTGGGATCTTGAGAGGAATTGTGCTAATAAATTTGATTTTTGAAATTGCATATGTAAGGTTAATAAAGTTAAAAAATGGTAATTCCATTAGGGAAGACAGTTTAGTCTCTAGTCTAATACTGGGTCTTATTTTCTATAAGACTTATTTTTATAATTTGAACTGATACATGAAAACTTAATATTGTATATGGTACCATGTGATGTCTTGATACATGTGTACATTGTGTAATGTTCAAATCAGGATAAACATGTTTTCAACATTGATCATTTCTTAATTAGAAAAACATTTAAAATAAATTTTTATAATTTTGAAGTCACTGAATGGTTAATTGACAGTGTTTCTTTACATATAACTTGAATGTCATTTTTAATTGCCAAAATTGAAGTTTTTCAGAGGAATAACACATCTTTGATATAAAGGTCAAGTTCTAAAATCTCAGTTTTTATTTATTTATTAGTTATTGGTACTGGGGATTGAAACTACAGTTACTTTCCCACTGAACTACATTGTAGCCCGTTTTAGTTTTTATTTTGTGATAGAGTCTCATTAAATTGCTAAGACTGATCAGGAACTTGAGATCCTCCTGCCTCAGTCTCTTTAGCCACTAAGATTACAGGCTCCTCCAAAATGTTTTTAAATTATAACATAGATCAGAAGCCAGGCAAGGTTGTGCATGACTATAATTCCAGCAACCTGGAAGGCTGAGACAAGAAGGATGGCAAGTTCAAGCCAACCTCAGTAACTTATCAAGACTCTGTCTCAAAAAGTTTTTAAAAATTGGAGGTTTGGGGCTGGGGATGTGGCTCAAGCAGTAACGCGCTCACCTGGCATATGTGGGGCGCTGGGTTCGATCCTCAGCACCACATAAAAATAAAATAAAGATGTTGTGTCCACCAAAAACAAAAAATAAATATTAAAAAATTCTCTCTCTCTTTAAAAAAAATTGGAGGTTTACTTCTGTAATTTTTAAAGACCACCCATTAAACTTCTAAGACTTTTTAATAAGACTCCTAAACCTATTATTCTGCCTAAGGAAAGTCTGGTTTATACCTTCTGTTGTCTCAAACTCATTTGCCAAAAGAATGAAATGGAATAAGCTATTAAAGCATTGGGATTTGGGGTATTGGAGTTTGGGATGTACTTGCTATATATTAATATAAATCAAAAGTTTTAAAATGAAAACACTTGTGTATTCTCATGCTTTGATTATTGATTCTGTAAAATGAAATCTTAAAAATTACCAAAAGCATCTGGTAAATCCCTTGACTTAAAAGAACACTTGAAAATTTACTGTTGTGTTAAAAGAGGTGGAGGGGGGCTGTCAAACTGATTATGGCTGAAGAAGAACTGAAGAGAAAATGTCACCTTGTTGGTTTGGGGTGAGGGAAAGCTAAATGACATCATGCTTTCATTTCTGTCCTGCTTTCTCAAGATAAAGCTTTTTCACTGTTTTTCCACCTAATGATTCAGAGTAGGAGGCATAAAACAAAACCTTCTGGTTCTTTTCCTATCCTGTTTATGTTCTAAATTGGCTTTTATTGCTTTAATAAAATATATCATTGTTGACCTATAACATTATGAATGTGGGATTAAATGGTTAGACTTAAGAGAGCAGGAATAGGAAAATCACAGTCCAGATGTACTTCCCTAAGTACAGTTAGCAGAATTGCTTCTCCATAATGAAAACTTTCCTGAGTTACAGCCCATGGCTCTTGATATTATCATAGTATTATCATTATAGTGATGTTTTCCAACACTAGCAACCTCCTAACTCTCTTTAGGTAATAGCTACAGCTCTAGTTAAACCTATCCCCTAATTGAAAAAAAGTGTGTGTGTGTGTGTGTGTGTGTGTGTGTATATATATATTTTGGTATGAGTGATTGAGTCCAGGGGTGTTTAACCACTGAACCACATCCCCAGCCCTTTTTGTTTTGTTTTGAGATAAGGCCTCACTAAGTTGCTTAGGGCCTCACTAGGTTGCTAAGGCTAAAAAGTATAATTTAAAGAAGAATGTGGACTGAGTCAGTGGTAGAGCAGGCCCTAGGTTCCACCCCCAGACAAAGAAAACAGAATGATATAATGGTTCTCATCATAAAGAAATATGCAACTTTTTCTTCACATATAATTATTGCATTTTTGTATTTATCTGGTCTTTTTCTTTGTGGTGCTAGGGATGGAGCCTTGCTTCTATAGGCAAGCGCTATACCACTCAGCCATAGTCCCAGTCATTTTTGTGGGCTTTTGAAAGCTCATTCTCTGAAGCGGTGAATTCTTAGAGCCAATGAGTCTAGAATAGTCTACCCTGTCAAAAGAACACAGCTATGGCTTTAGCCAATTTCTGAGGCAATAAGCTAGGAGAGGGAAGAGGTTGATTGCTCCTGTGCAAATGACATTTTGCCAACAATGTGATTTTTAGCAAGTGAAGATCACAAAAGCCTTCTGACTTGTGGCAGAATTCATCACAATCAGATTTTAGCTGTGCCCAGTAACAGATTGCCAAATAAAATACTGAACAAGCAAGACTGGTCAGTTACAATCCAGTGTCTAGTAATCTTAACCAACATAGTTTTATGTTTATGGATTCTACACCATTCTCAAATATGAGGCATCTCAACAGAAATATAATAAATAAAATTTGCAAGGTGTCTCCCATATATTTGAGTGATAATGGCATATAACCATTTTATGAGACCATGGTATTTTTGCAGCCAATCTTACTGATAAATCTGCATTGTGTTCACAATTCTGTGTTGAGCCAGATTTAACAATGACTATTATGTGTGGAAAATAGCAACCATTGTTGCTGAACTAAACTCTCTCTGGAGAGTTAAAAAAAATAAACTAATAAAGCTTTAATGGCAATGTAACCAAAGAAATTAACCTAAGAAATGTGATTAGATATAACAGGGTACATTTGTTGAATTATTACCTAGCAGAGGAACAATGTATGTATGATGACAGCTCACTTGTCTAAAGGGGTAATTCCAAATTTGCGTGTGCACACATGCACACACACACATTTCTAGCCAAATGTTTCTGTGAAAGGAATGTGTATGTGTGTGGTGTGTGTGTGTGTTTACACATATTCAGAATGTATTCAGAAGAGATAGAAAGCAGGCTGTTCCTGGCTAATTCTCAATGAAATGAAATGTATTTGAATTGTGTCTTGATAATGTGTGTATGTGCTTTAGAGAATTACAGGGAAGAATTCCAATGACAGCGTACTTGATAGTGGTTCTTGCAGTGACAATTGGTAATCTTCAGGGTATTTTATCAGACAATGACAAATCAGTTTTTCTCTGCGAACTTGTCTCTAATAATTGTAGAAGTCAGGAAATAATGCACATGCAAGTATATCTGAAACCATCCATGGATGCATTTAACACTTTGAAGTGATGGTAACATCTGGTAACAAGTAGAAACCAGAATCTTAGGGGCTGTGGCTTCATGTTACCACTTCATCCGAATTAGTCATTTAAAGGGGATTTTACATGTGTTCCTAAGAACTGACAAGGTTAATCTTGGACTAGGGCAGGCTGGCAGGAAATGCTAGAGCAGCTATTTCTTTTGAAGTTTTCTTTTGTTATTCCTTGTGAGGTCAAAAAGTTGTCATTTTAAAGTTTGAAATCTAAAGCAATAATGTCCTAATATCTAAGATGATTTTTCTTTTTTTTTAATGTGGAAAGCTTGATTTGTAGAGTGGCTACTGCATGCCAGGCACTGTCTAGGTGTTAAAAATGGATTAATAAACAAAACAGACCAAAAATCACTGCCCTCGCAGAGCATAATAAAGGTAAAAACTGTATATCAATTTAAAATCATTTAATGCTACCACTCAGATTTTAAAGACCATCATTGAATGAGTCTTGAGGACTTTTATACATTTTATCTGGAGTTTGAATAAGGAAAAATTTGACAATTTCAAATATAGGTCAAGAAACTAGCAACTGATAACTACAGTAAATATTTTCTTCTTTAATTCTCACTGTTACATATCATTTATCAGTGTTTTATTTAGATCACTTGAGAAACTGAGAAATATTACTGATTAAACTTATGGGTTTATTCTTTTTCTTTTAATATTTTTTAGTTGCCAATAGATTTTTCACTTTATTTATTTGTTTATATGTGGTGCTGAGGATCAAACCCAGGGTCTCACACATGCCAGACAAGTGCTCTACCATTGAACCACAACCTCAGTCCCATGGATTTATTCTTTAGGATAGGTTTAATATATAGGGGGTGAAAGGATATGTTAGCCTCTAATGTGAAGGTATGGCATTTACAAATATATCTTCTGTCAATGTATTTAATGGTCACCCTGGAAAATGAATGTATTGTTCAGTTATTTTTGCCTATGTGAGTAGTACACGAGCTGACTCAAAGGAGATGACATGATGGTTCCTGTCCCGAAGTGAAATAAGATGACGGGTTGTGGTGGAAAAATGATGTGGTCATGCCCATATTTGCTCACATCTCTTGTTCGTTTCCTTTTATAGAGGAAACCCAAGGAGAGTCTCACTTCTTATTTTTTAAGTTTCCCTTTGGTCTTTTCGTTCTCATGCCAGTTTTCTTCTATTATTTCTTAAAATTCCATGATAATGAGTTATAATTTAGTTGGCTCAAGTTTGTGCTCATTTACAACTGAGTTGGCTCAAGCATAAGTACCCTTTAGAATGGTCATAGTGGAGGCATCATGCCTATTTTAAGGAATTAATGTTGATATGATTAGTATTCTGTGCTTATAATATTAACATGTATGGACGCAGCCATGCTGAGCCCCTTGAGGATACGAAAGGCATGTTTCTTAAACCCTTGTATTTCCTGATGCCTTTTGCAGAGTGGATGCTCAATCAGTACTTCTCTATTGAATAAATAAAGCCAGGAATTTTAGTTTTGCTTCCCAACATAGTTTTGTATAAAACAATTTTTTGGAAATGTTCAAACATACAAAGTAAAAGAGTATAGGCACCCTTACCCCAAGCTTTCATGATTATTAATGTTTGATGTTCTTATTTCATCTTTGTCTCCCATTCTTTCTTTTTAGCTGGGTACTGTGCATTGAGCCCAGTGACATTCTATCACTGAGCAACATCCCCCAAGCCTTTTTAAATTTTATTTTGAGACAAAGTCTTGCTAAGTTGCTGAGGCTGGTCTCAAACTTGGGATCCTCCTGCCTCAGCCTCCCAAGGAGCTGGTATTACAGGCATGTGAAACCATGCCTGCTCCTGTCCTGTCCTTTCCTCTTTCTTTTTTTTTAATGATTTGCTTTAGAATAGTCCCCATATTATTTTATCTATAAATACTGTATACTTGGTTTTTAAATTTTTAACTTAGTCATAATTTTTGAATTGCCTACGGAGTTTTACTTTCAAAACTTTTCTGTGCTGCCTTTATGCCAGAAAAGGAAATTCTTAATGCTTATCAGAAGAAAAATCTTTATTTGATACAAATGAACTAGATGTTATTTTGTAACAAATGTTTCCTTTGTTAGTCTTTTTAATAAAATTTATTAAAAGGTTTTAAATTACACTGTCATGATCAAATCATGTCTTTGAATATGAACCCAATTCTCTCCAAAATATGCTCTGGAATAGATAAGTTTTTTAGTTTTCCCCTCAAAATTGATATTAATGACATGGTTTTACTTTTTGCAGCTTAACAGCACAGAGCTCAGGTTAAAACCTAGATATGTAATTTTAATAATTTTATCCTTGGATTGAAAATTCGGGTTAAAACCTACATACCTTATTTCTTCATGTGTGTGTTGAAGCATGGCGTATGCACCCATGGGGGTCAGAATTACTTTTTTGAGAAGATGTTTGTGTTATTAGCTTTCTTTACTGTGTTGACATTTGCACTGATGATGCAAAAGTGCTAGTACCTGCCAGGCACAGTTGTATACACCTGTAATCCCAGTGATTCAGGAGGCTGAGGCATGAGGATTACAAGTTTGAGGCTGGTCTTAGCAACTTAGTGAGACCCTATCTCAAAACAAAATATAAAATGTATAGAGGACTCAGTGGTAGAGCACCCCTGGGTTTTATCCCCAAGTATTAAACAAAACAAAACTGCTAGTGCCTTAGCAAAGCCAAGACAGGGGCACCATTCTGTATTAATAATCATTGTATTTCTTAACACCATACCTTCACTGTTTGAAAAAAAATTTATAACATGCATTTCAGTTACCAATATCCAAATGAAGCAGGAAACATTAATTTTATTAATTCTGAACTCTCAGGTATGCATCTTTTAAAAATCCTACATCATGAGATTGGACCCACCCATAAAGCATTTCCACTACATGGTTGTCATGAGGAAACATACTTATACAATTGTTTAAGTTGTGAGCTGAACTAGTTGGTGTTTTAAAAAGTTGAAAATCAATTTTCCTTGAAAGGTTCAAATAATTGAATATTCAAACCTGAATATTTGACAGATACTTTATCAAAAATGAACCAACTGTGCCTGTCATCTCAATAATGGAGAGGGCTTGTTGCCAACGATAAAATTAGAGCTTTCAAGCAAAAATTTAAATTTTTGGAAATTTGTATTGACCAGTAAGTAGTCTTTTTGGTATCCAAGACTTTTTTCCTTTGCGGAGGGTATTGGGGATGGAACCCAGGGCCTAGGGCTTGCTAAGCAGTTGTTCAACCAGTGAGCTACATCCCCCACTCCATCAATACTTAGACTTTTCTAATGAGACTGATGGTATAATTAATAGAAAGTGATTTGTTAAATATTGTATAATGAAGTGTCGGCATTTGGCTGATCTTTGTAACTTAGTGAAACAATCTTTTTCAAAGGACCAGTGCATGATGTAACAAAATCAAGGTGGGTAAAAAGTCCAAAGTTCAACTAGAACAAAGGATTTTAATGTAACAGAAAATTTTTTTAAAAAATTGAAATACAGCAGATTCCATATTGTAACCAACATTTTAAAAAAACTACCACTTCTGGAGCTTTGGTGTAGTACTAAAAAATATCTGTAATTTTCTGGAAGGATTTTTTAAATACTTCTTCCTTTTTTAAGAATGTATTTTTGGGAGGACAAGTTTTCTTCCTATATGCAAATCAAATCACATATTGTTATAGATTGAATGTGAAGCAGATATAAAAATTCAACTGTCTTGTGTTAAATTAAATAAGGTAAACAGTGCATAACAAATGTCAACTAAGTGCAAAAATGTAAATAATGCTACTCTTAACTAAATTTATTATTAAAATAGTTATTTTTTATAAAAATATTATTTATGTTAGCAAGTAATGGACTTATTATGATTTTTTAAAAATTCTTTTAGTTGGTAGATGGGCACAAGACCTTTATGATTTTTAAATTACTAAATACCAGGGCTGGGGATGTGGCTCAAGAAGTAGCGAGTTCGCCTGGCATGCGTGCGGCCCGGGTTCGATCCTCAGCACCACATACAAACAAAGATGTTGTGTCCACCAATAACTAAAAAATAAAATATTTTTTAAAAAATTACTAAATACCTTTAACATTTCCTAATTGTAATTTTTTTTAAATGCTTGGAATGAATCCCAGGTCCTTGGGCATGGTAGGCAAGTACTCTACTATTGAACCACATCCCCAGACCCTCCAATTGTAATTTCTAATATGATAACTACATTGACAGATCCAGCCTGCCTATCAGAAAGCTCTTTGGAGTCTTCATGTCTTTAGGTCCAAAACTTTAAGAACTACTAGGTTAGCTGGAATTTGTTGTTGTTTCTCTCCTTTCCTCTCCTGTCTTCATTTCTCTGCCCTTCTTCCTCTAAGCCTTCCTGTTCTCTCATACCTTTCCTCCTCTTTGAATGAGAGATCCTCAGAACGGTATAGAGCATATATCCCTTATGTCTTTGTATGTTTTTATTAACTGAACAAAACACAGATGTCATTTATCATGTTATTTATTTGTTTAGCGGTGCTTGGGGTCTAGCATGAGGGTTTCACTCATGCTAGGCAAGTACTGTATCACTGAGCTATATCTCCAGCCCCAGATGTCTTTTTTTAAATATTTTTTTAGTTGTAGTTGGACACAATACCTTTATTTTATTTGTATTTTTTTTAATGTGGTGCTGAGGATCGAACCCAGTGCCTCGCACGTGCTAGGCTAGTACTCTACCGCTGAGCCACAACCCCAGCCCCCGCCAGATGTCTTTTAAATCGGTCCCTGCCCCATGTGTTAACAAGTTTTAAAAATTCATACTTAAAATTGTCTTTATTTCAAACTTTTGTTTTTAATGCATTAGGACAAAGTAGATCATTCAATATGCAATAATAATCCTTTTTGATTTTCAACATTTGATTACTTTATTTCACAAAGAGCTAATAAATACTCAGTATCTGGGGGATGTCCCTCAGAATATTGAAATTAAGATATTTTTGTGACTTATTTTTCTCCCCAAATGTGAAAAAAAAAAAGATTACTGGGGCTCTGGGGTGTAGCTCAGGTTAAAGCACTTGCCTAAGGGCATGCGCAAAACCCTGGGTTCATTGCTTAGCACTGGGGGGAAAAAAAAGAAAAAAATGTTTACAGAAACCAGATCCACTTGATTGTTCAAATTGATACATCTGTGCAACAGGACGTTTGTATACTTAATATTGCTTCTAGTATAAATTTCTTAAACTTTCCAATATGGCTCAAAATTACAGTAGCAGTTTCCAGCATGTTAATTTGGCTCCTGCTTTGTATGTTAGATCTCTCTGCTTTGATGTTTCACTCACTGTGTTACTTATTAGTCTGCTTTGCTTTTTAAGTGACAAAGATAGGAAAATCCTGTTCCATGAAAGGAAAATAGATGATGTTGTGGTGTGTCATTAAACACACTGGGAGAGGCCTCCAGTGTATATGTCACACACAGAAAGAGCATACCTAGTGCTGGGTGTGGTGGAGAGCATGACGTTTGGATGAAAGTTGGAAGGAGACCTTAAAAATACTATGTCTGTGTTTCGTCTTCTAACTGCATATTGCAAGTCTCCTGATCCTTTTTTGGGTGTGTCTCTTTCCAGCCCGAGGGGTGCATATGTCCATAGGTGTGTGTTTTGTCACAGCTGTTAGAGCTTGGTTTCCATTAGCTGTCCTTAGTATTCATTATGATGAATTTGGAATGCAACGTAAAAGTTGTTTTCATTCTGTGGCCTGCTTGTAAAAACGTAAAACTTATTACACAATCCTTGCCACCATCCTCTATTCCCAAGCCAATTTTCCTTACCAGTAGTAAAAACAGATTCTATAACACACGAAGTCACACACAATAGACATACACAAACACACTCCCCTCTATTCTCTGCACACCCACACACACCTCAGATGGTGAATGAGATAGACTTTTACAAAATGAGCCATAGATGAAAACTGGTCACACAGTTGATGTGGCAGAACTGTCCTTTAGGAAATTCCTTCCCCAAAATTTACTAAGTTTTAAAAACTGTGCCTTGTTTTCCCTTTTGTGGTGCTGGGGATGTACCCAGAGCTGCATACCTGCTAGACAAATACTGTACCTCTGAGCTATATTCCCAAGTCAATTCAAAGGGAGTATCTATTCCTAGTACATTGACTACAATATTATGCAGTTGAAAACAATTCTGTCATGGTAAATAGACTTTGAAATCAGTGACTTGAAGTTGGTAGATTTTACTCTGATCAAAGATTAGCCTCTAGCCAGGGGTGGTGGCACATACCTATAAGCCCAGCTACTTGGGAAGCTGAGGCAGGAGGATGGCAGATTGGAGGCCAGCCTGGGCAACTAAGCAAGACCCTGTCTCAAAATAAAATTAAATTAAAAGGACTGGGGAATGTAGCTAAGTGGTAAAGTGCCCCTGGATTCAATCCCCAGTACTGCCGGGGTGGGGGTGGGGGGGTAGCAGAGGGAACCTTATGAGTTTGGAAAGTATATATGTTCCAGATGAACAAGAATGGGGAAGTTTAAAATATTTTTAAGTAGCCCTAGTGTAAGGACCTGTAAAACTTGTGCATGAAAATGAGAAAGTTTTCTTCTCAGAATATTTTTATGTTTAAAAATGTTAATTTCTTCAATGGTAATGCTACATCTCTGAAAAAGGTAGTTAAATAGCACTTGAGACAAAGCCATCTAAGTGGCTTGAGGTGACAGGTGTGGCTGAAGAGAAGGTAAGGCTGGGAAAAACCCAACATTTCTGGTCTAACATTGATACTGTCTTTTTACCTAAGGCAGTTGCTTATGTCCCAATTTTCTCTGCCTGCAAAATGCATGCTAATGCATACATATATAATCTTCCAGTTAGCTCAAATTCCTTGGTAGCTCCTTACTACTTCCTATACTCTACCATGGCTGCAGGCAGACAGTGCTATGCTTATTGTACACATGAAGAAATTCAGAAAGTTGAAGAGGCTTCATTCACATAGTGAGTCAGCAATAAAGACAGATGGCAATAAAGACAGATGGAAAAACATGTCCTCTGGCTCCTGCTGCTATGTTCCTTCTGTTCTGGATTGTGTTGCTTTTTGATATTTCATGCAGTTTTAGTGTTTGGTGCAATAAATTAAAGTACTTCCATTAAGGAGACGAGATGTAATCCAGCGTCTGCTGGTGGTGGTTAGTGATGAGGACAGGAGAACACCGCCTGCTTCATAATGGGGACTGACCAGTGAGGGCTTCTTTTCACAGGTGAATGAACTATGACTCGACTCCATATGCCAAGAAGCCAGTATATCATAAATAAGATGCATCACCTTGTTTTATATTTTATAAAAGACTGAGTATCTATTATCTTCACTTTTTCCATTTGCAGAGGTAGACAGAGTAGATTGTAGTATTATGCTTTACTCCAGACAGATTATAATAATATCTGCCACTTACTGAGCACCTTCCTGGACCCAGATGCTCTCATGCTTCTTTTTGATCATCATGGCAGCCTTCTGAAGTTATGTGGAATTAGCTCCATTGTTGCCAGGTGTGGTAGTACATGCCTATAATCCCAGAAGCTTGAGAGGTTGAAGCAGGAGGATCACAAGTTTGAGGCCAACCTGGGCAACTAGCGAGACCCTGTCTCTAGATAAAAAATAACAAAACGCTGGGGGGACTGGGGTTGTAGCTCAGCGGTACAGCGCTTGCCTCATACGTGTGAGGCATTGTGTTCAATTCCCAGCACCACATATCAATAAGCAAAATAGGGTCTGGGCTGTGGCTCAGTGGGTAGAGCACTTGCTTGACATGTGTGAGGCACTGGATTTGAGTCTCAGCACCGCATATAAATAAATGAATAAAATAAAGGTCCATCAACATCTAAAAAAAAAACCCACATATTTTTAAAAATAAATAAATAAATAAGCAGATTTTCAAAAAATATTTAAAAGGAGGGGGGTGGGGATGTAGCTTAATGCAAAGTGCCGCTAGGTTCAATCCCCAGTACTAAAATAAAACAAACAAACTTCTATTGCTAAAGAACATGGGGCTCAGAGAGGCTACGAAATTTGTTCCAGGTCACAGAGACTTGAAGTTTGTCAAATAGCTAAGTCCTCAATGTTTCCGTTGTGCCACATTTCCTCTCAAAATTTTAACTTGTCCTGTGTCAGTGTATAGAAATGGTGTCCTGAGCCTAGTCCAGTACTCCCATTGACTTTTTTTTCTTCATTTCCATAAAGGGTGTTCACAACTAACCAGTTGCTTAATTTAGCAATTCACTGATCAGATTGCTAGACAGTTTAAAAGCAAATTTTAATGAGAGCAGTTATCATATCATGTACTTACCATGTGCCAGGCTGTAATCTAAATTTATGGCATATATTAAATCATTTAAGCCTCTCAACAATAACATAGTTACTATTAAATGAATTGGTATTGATTGGTTGATTGATATTGTTGTGCTGAGGATAAAACCCAGGGCCTCATGCCTGCTGGTCAAGTGGTCTACCACTGAGCTACATCCACTGCCTGAAATAGTTATTATTATCATTATCCTGAATGAGAAAATGAGGCAGAAGAGTTTAAGCAACTTGCCCAAGGACACAACAGGTAGTAAATTGTGGAACCAGGATTTGAACCCAATCCAGCTCCAGAGCTCTTTACTTTGTAGTCCTGCTTCTCAATAGAAAATTACCCAGTTCAGAGAATATTGGCTTACTCCTATGTGCTATGAAAAAAATTTTGTCAGAAAAAAATGTAGTTCCTTCAGGAGCTTATATTTTCAATAAAAACCAAAATATACATAATTTTAAATAAATTCTTCAACAACCAGCATATGGAGTGTAAATGTTATATGTGGATCAAAATGAATCATGGAGAATATAAATGGTCTGAGACAGTTAACTTGCCTTTCTAAGTAATGTACTTGACTATGGTTGAGTGACTTGGGCACTAGGGAGAAGCTGTTCCATGCGTTCTAAAATAAGCAGGTTACTTGGCTACTGTTCAAACTCTAAATAGGTATATGGGTTGTAGCTATTTGACCTGAACCAACTTTAAATTCCCTTGGGTCCTTGTATGGTTTTAAAAGTGGAGCTGAAATGAAAAAATAATCTTTTCTCCTAGTGTCGTGATTAAGTTAGAATTTATTAAATCCATGGCAAAGGATCTCAAGGCCCACAGGAAGGGGATTCATATGTATTGTATCATTCTTTTGTCAGGGTGTTCTCCTTTGCTAGCAGGAAGTGTTGTGACTTGCTCTCTAAAGATGCAATTGTAAGAAGAATGTTGGGCTTCCAGATTGCCAGTTTTGGGCGTGGGAGAAGGTTCGTTCTATTAGTGCAGCGAGAAAGGAAACAGGTTTGCTCTCGTCGCAGAAGGGTAACTATTTTAATATTATTTTGTTAGGCTCTAACTTTTATATTACTAAATATTCAATCAGAAATTTACTTCTAAAAAAGGCTTAAAATTCCTATTATTTGGTGAACATTTGGAATCATTTTCTAAATAATATTTGCTCAAGTCAAATTTATTTTGAGTTTTTGAAGTTTGGAATCTGACCTGTTCTGTGTATATTCTGTTTTTTCCTTTAGTTTGGGAATATTCTAGTGACTTTGTATGTTCAAAAAATTGATTTAGAACTCCCTAGTTATACAGACATATTAATGAAGTTAAATGCCCATCTTAAAGGATAGAAATTATTATCTGTGCTTTGGGGAGGAAGCAGGGAGGAGGCAGGATTTCAAATGCCTTTGATCCTTGTTAAATGGTTTTTCCAAATTCTGTGAAATAGAATTTGAGGTGTCTGTCATGACAGAACATGTCATGATTAGATTAATATTTGACTCTTACAAAATGACTTATGTCAAACAATTCTTATGTTTATGAAGTACAAAATACACAAAAGTCGCCGGTGATGAAATTTAGGTGGTATTACTATACCCTGGTAGTGATTTCTAGTGTCCATACACTTACCAGGGTTTACCATCAGATAGAGTAAATAATTGTTTTAAGTTTTATTTCTCAAAATTTCTGGCAAAAAGGCAGTGTAGCTAGTTACATAGTAAATCCCAACTCTGAGTTCAGCGTCATTTCTCAGATTGGTTGTAGTTAATATACCTATATGAATATAAAAAGTGAAATCTGAAACATAAAAATCTAGTTTTTTCAGTTAAATACTGTATTTGAGAGGGTATGACACTGCAGGAGGCACTTTCAGTGTTGAATAGACAAGCTTTCTGCTTAGCTGGAAGTAGGAGCTGAAACTGTGTATAGTGATTTCTGAGTTGTAAGTCATAACATTTTATGATATTTTTGTTTTGAGTTGCAGCACACTAAATAATCTTGTGTGTGCATACACACACACATATACACCTCCCTAAGATTGCCCTGAGCCTCACTCAAGCTCAGTTAATTTTCACTAGAAAGAAGACTGGTTATATTTCTCAGATGTGAAGGTTAATTAATTTTATTAGCAGATTTATTTTTCCATAATCTATTCAGATTTATTTTGGACAGCATAAAAATGTATTTGGGAAATATGAAAGAGATTAAAGCTTTTAAAAGGGGTGTTCCCAGTCTAGGGTTGTGGCTCAGTGGTAGAGAACTTGCCTAGCATGTGTAAGGCACTGGGTTCAATTCTGAGCACCACATAAAAAAGTAAATAAAATAAAGGTATTGTGTCCATCTATAACAATAAAAATATTAAAAGAAGTGTGCCCCATTTCAATCCAAAGATTTAATATGAGCTTTAGCTTGGTAAAAATAGGTATCTCTCTATTACATCTTTGAGTTTGATTATATTTAGACCATTATTAAGACTTGCATTCAATATCTACAAAATTCTTACCTGGTAAGCACTTAAAGAATGCCTTCAATTGAAGTAAAATTAAATGTTTCTATTGATGGGAAAGTTATTTATCAACTTGTTTTAAATAGTCATTGAAGAGGAAAGGAAACTTTTACTTAAAATGGAATTATTTGATACTACTCCAGGAAATGACACAGGACTGGGCACCCTTTTGGGGTTTGAGTGACTCATATGTATTAGTACAGAAAAAAAAAAGATCAATTAGAATCTAGCTTATACCTGATTCTAGCATAGAATAGAGGTACATCCAGAAAATTGAATTCATTTCTTTGTAGCCATATAAGGGTGAAATCATGGCTTGTATGGGGTTTACTTTAAAATAATTTAGAGAAGGAAGGAGAAAAAAAAGGAGAGAGGACAGGAAGACAGATTAAATGAAGCAGTTGTGGATAAATCCTAATAAAGGTAGAACCTGTGGTATATTAATGGGTACTTTTTTCTCTTATTATTATCTATTGAAAGTGTTCATAATACAAAACTTAATCACAGCTTTAACTTGGAGCAATTTATATTTATTTGTATTAACTTTGTCTATAAATTGAAAGCCCATCAAAACGTGATCGGTGCATGAAGTACAATATAGTAAAAGAGAAATGCGCTCCATGTCTGCAAAAATTTGTTGCTTTGTTTATTTGTTTGTTTGTTTATTGTAGTGCTGGGATTAAAACTAGGGCCTAGCACATGCTAGGCAAGTGCTCTACTACAGAGTGTATCCCCAGCCCCAGGAAAAATTGTTTCTAAACAGACCTTTGTTTGACTTTCAGCTAAATTCAAAGTACAGGTTATAAACATTTTAAAGAGTTTTGTAGTGTTTTGAAGTATTAAACAAGAGTAGATAGGTAAGGCATGATAACAGGCCAATTGCATGTGAAGAATGTGAGAACATTATTATGTCTTGATGATTTTTTTTTCCTTTGGTATCAGGGATTAAACCCATGGGTACTTAACCACTGAGCCACATCCCAAAATCTTTTTATTGTCTATTTTGAGACAGGGTCTCACTAAGTTGCTTAGGGGCTTGCTAAATTGCTGAGGCTGGCTTTGAATTTGTGATCCTCCTGCCTCAGCCTCCCAAGCCACTGGAATTACAGACGTGTGCCACCACACCCAGCCATTTTTAAAGGTTTTTTGTTTTGTTTTGTTTTAATTTGAGACCTGTCTCACTAAATTGCTAAAGCTGACCTCGAAACTACAAATCTTCCTGTCTCAGTCTCCTAAATTACTAGGATTACAGACATGCATCACTATGCCCAGGTCAAGCCTAGTATGCATATTTTAAAATAAATTTTTTAGCTGTAGATAGACATTATTTTCATGTGGTACTAAGGATTGAACCCAGTGCCTCAAACGTGCTAGGCAAGTGCTGTACCACTGAGCTATGACCCCAGCCCTCACAAGTCTCGGGTGGCTGAGACAGGAAGATCACAGGTTCAAAGCCAGACTCAGCAAAAACTAGGGACTAAGCAACTTGGTGAGACCCTATCTCTAAATAAAATACAGAATAGGGCTGGGGATGTGGTTCAGTGGTCAAGTGCCCCTGAGTTCAATCCCCAGTACAAAAAAACAAACAAACAAAAAACACATGAGATAACTAGATAGCGTGCTTGATGTGTGGGTCTGTTCACCTGCCCTACTCACCCCCATCAAAATTTATTTATTCTACCATTATTCTACCAGCATTGTAAACCAAGATACAGAATCAAGTCAGATACCATCCCTACTTTCAAGGAGCTCACAAACAACTGGAGGAGACAGAAGTAGATGGTCATCACACTGAAAGAGGCTACAGCAGCATGGGGAAGAGCAGATATTGGTTAGCAAAAACTATGATTCTATGATGTATTTCCTTTAAAATAATACGAACAGGAAACTTGAGATTTTTTTCATTGGTTTTGTATATTATAGAAATAGGAAGAGAACAAAGATATTAAAAATATTATATTAAGCTATAACTCTGTGCATGATTTCACACATAAGAATCATCTCTGCTCCTTGGTCCTTCCAAAAAAAAAAAAAACCTTTATAGGGACAGGTGCAGTGGTGCACACCTGTGATCCCAGCAGCTCAGGAGGCTGAGGCAAGAGGCAAGTTCAAAGCCAGCCTCAGCTACTGGAGTGAGGCCCTGAGCAATTTAACAAGGCCCTGCCTCAAAATAAAACATAAAAAGGGGACTGGGCATGTGGCTCAGTGGTTAATCACCCCTGGGTTCAATCCTTGATCTAAAAAAATCTTTATAGATCTCTTGTGCATTTTCAGGGGGCTGTGAGGCAGCACACATGCAGGATAGAACACTCTTCTTGACATTTAATGGTAGAGTAGACGGGTGCATTGGTGCATGCCTGTAATCCCAACTACTTGGTAGGCCCAGCAGGCGGATGAAGCAGGAGAATCACAAGTATGAGGCCAACTTGGAAACTTAGTGAGACCCTGGCTCAAAAAAAAAAAAAAAAAAAAACTATTAAGGGCTGGCAGTGTATGTAAAATAAAATTACTAAAAGATCTAAGCATGAAAAATAACTTTGCTGTGCAAAGTTTGCTGTTTCTGTGTTTGATATTGCTTTCATAGAAGTTTGTCTTCTGTAATAACAACAAGCAATTTTTAATAATGTTAATGTGCTAGAATTAGTGAGCTGTAAAATTCTTCACCATTTCTTCTGTCCACTTTACTGCTCTACCAAGAGTCCATGTAAGTTTACTAAAAGGAAGTAAATGAAACTCCTAGCCTCTTTCTTTGCTCCTTGAGAAAAATTCTGTGAGGAAAAAGAATCCTAAAATGAAAAGTAAACTACATAGATACTTGAGTGTTTGGTTATGTTTATATTAAGACTAAGTTATTAGCACTGATACGTTGGGAGTGGTTGTTCATAGTACTTAGCATTCAAGAGGATGAAATTAAGAAATATTAAATATAGTGACACAGAAGGTCGTCATATATAGGAATGAATGTGCCACAGAGAAGGGAAGCATTTGTGTGCTGCTTTTCTTTTTCTTAGTGCTTTGCTTCGATTTTTTTTTAATTGTTTAAGTTGTCAATGGACCATTTTTTTTATTATTTATGTGATGTTGAGAATCGAACCCAATGCCTCACACATGTTAGGCAAACGTTCCGCCACTGAGCCACCACCCCAGCCCTTCTTTTTGTTTTTCTCTATTCTTTTTCAAGGCCTTGTGGAGGCTAAGTATGCACTCTACCAATGGGTACACCCCCGAGTGCTTATTTTCAAAGACCATGGACTGTTTTACAGTCAGGGCCAATTTTATAATAATATTTGTATGTTTTGTAGTACTGGGCATTGAACCCAGGGGTCTTCTACCATGCTACATCCCCAGCCCCAGCCCTGTTTTTTTTTTTTTTTTGAGACAGAATTTTGCTAAATTGCCCAGGCTGGCCTCCAACTTACAATCCTCCTGCCACAGCCTCATGAATTACTGGGATTTTAGGCATGAGCCATTACACCTAGCCATACAAATGTTTGAAGAACAACTTTTAGACCTCCGAATAGGCTTTGTTGAACCTATTGTGTATATTCTGTATGTTTCATACAATTCGTATTTGCTCTCAGTTAATGTTTAAGTTAATCCTTTATCCTTTAAATAATGAAAACAAATTGATAGTAGCTAGAGAGGTCCCTGTCTACATTTTCTGGCAACTATTCTTATTTCTCAATATGGTCACATTTGCTAAGAGTTTTGGGAAACACTGTCACTTCTATTGTTATGGTAAGAGAAGTTAATTACTTCTCTTCCCATATATTCTTTTAGTTTTACATTTTATTCATTTAGTTTTACATCATAGCTCTGTCTTGAGCAAAGCCACTTAACTACTCCAGAAACTTGTTTCTTCCACATTACAATTTAGGTGATAAAGTCATGGAGCCCTGCAGACTTAGCTTTTCAATCATAATTTCTGTGATTACTGGATTTTCAGCATGCTGGGAATTACATTGGTTGAAATATTTTTAAAGTCAGGCCTTGAGTGTTTGGTTATGTTGAACATAACATGGGGGGAGTATGCAAGAGAAAGTTTAAACTCTGTTTTCAGAAACAATCTTAAAATAAGACTCAGCATGGAATTAGACAAGTATTTGTGTGCTGTCAGTGAAAGGATAGTTCTTTTTTATTGAGGAGGATTATTCTCTATGTCCAAGTCTGAGGATCTGTGTGGAGGAAGCAGATGAAATGAATCAAGGAGGATGATGGACATCCCAGCTAGACTCTCCTCTACTTATATAACTACAGGAGGAAGTCTATAATTAAATTGCTAAATTTCATGGCAAGATTCTAAATTCTGTGGGAGTTGAAGAGAAAGATCATAGGGAGTTGGAATCATTGGGAAACCAGCTTTGGGAGAAGAGGAGGCTTCTGCCTAACCTTGAAGAGTGAGTCAAATTTGGATTGGCACAGAAGAAAATGTAAAAGGAGAGCATTTTAAGTGTGACAAGTAGATAAAGTGGGAGAGAAAAAAGAGGAAGAGGGCAGGATGAAACCAAAGGTGTCATTGAAGGACTTAACAGGACCTGTTGAAGACAAGACTTAAGATTAAAAGCTTCTTCTGAGTATTGTTGAAGAAAATATAAAACTGGTTAGGTGTGACTAGTTGGGAACACTCTAGAAGACTTGGAATATCAGGCAGAAACTAGGCAATTAATTTAGGCATGAGCAATTACAGCTTCCTGAAAGGAGACTGGCATGATCAGATGGTTGTGAGTACTGTGGGCCATTCTTAATTCAAAATGTAATTATTGAGAATGCACTATTTATTTGTCTTGTAGTACTAGGAATTGAACGTGGGGTACTTCACCACTAAGCTACATATCCAGCCTATCACCTTTTTTTTTTTAACTCTCCCCGCTCTTCCCCTCTCTGGTACTGCAGATTGAACCCAGGGCCTCGTAAATGTTAGGGAGGTGCTCACCACTGAGCTATACTCCTTAAAATTTTGAAATAGGGTCTCTCTAAATTGCCCAGGCTGATCTCCAATTTGTGATCCTCCTGCCTCAGCCTCCTGAGTTCTGAAATTACAGGAGAGCACCAGTGGGCCTGTTTTGAATTTCTACTCTAATGAGTCTTGTTGGGGAAGTAAATTCATTCAATAAGTTGTTAAGGAGGCTCTCTAGGATAATGGTTCAAGAGTACTGACTTTGGTGTCAGGCCTGCATTTGAAACCTGGTCTGCTTTTTCTAACTGTGTAACATTGACCAAGTTACTCATTGTCTAAACCTGTTGCTCTTCTGTAAAATAGGAATAACATTATTACCAGGCTTGTGGATTTTTTTGGAGAAGTAATGTACATAAAGTATATAAAGGGTTTAGCATGGTTAGCAAATAAGTCATCTGTTACTGTTAGCTGCTATAATAAAAACTTAAAAGTGAACCACAGAGTGTAGCTCAGTGGTAAAGCACTTGACTAGCATCTACAAGGGCCTGAGTTTGATCCCTGGCACTGCAAAACAAACAAAAAAACCAACAACCTTACAAGTTTATGTTTTTATATTATCATATTAATTATTATTACCTGCTCTGTGCAGGCATTGTGATAGGGGATGGAAGTATGAGGATGAATGAGATACGGTCCCATCCATCAAAGAGCTTTGTGTAAGAGTATTAAGGTGCTATTCTTGTGACTGTACTTTCAAATTTCTTTAAAAATGGCACATGTGGTCTGACAGTGAAAGAAGATGTTTAAAATTGGAATGGTCTGAGATAATCCAGGGTTGTACAATGGAAGGAAACATACTCTTCTGTGAAAATTCTGGGAATTGAGGAATCTTATCTCTGTGGGGTCAATCTGAAAAGACTTTTTTGAAAGATGCTCTTGAAGAGTAGATAGAAGGGTGTGAAGAACATTCAACTAAAGAGAATCCACAGAGGAAGAGGAATGGAAGTGGGGAAATATGTGGTATATTTGGGGAATAGGGTATCTTTCAAGTGTAGCATTCAAGGGTGCAGTCCATGTAATGGGAGGTGACATTGGAAAGATAAGCAGGTATCAACTCAGGAAAATTTAGGATAATAAAAACTGCTAAAGAGTTAGGGCTTCCTTTTGTATGGAACAATCATGAGATCTGATTTTTGGGAAGTTTGCAGTGGAAAGATTGTATTCGAGGGAGACAGGACTAAAGGCAGATCAGCTGAAAGGCTTTTGGAATAGACTAGACCTGAGGTGATAACACAATAAGATGGAAGAATCCCAGAGTTTGCAAAGGAAGAATCCAGAAGGCTTGGTTCCTTGGTTCCATTTGTTCCTTATAGCCAAATCAGTCTCAGATTTACACAGCTGGAGACAGGAAAATGGGGAAGTTGAAAGGGGGAAGTTGAAAGCGAGACCCAATTTGGCAGGAGGGAGGGTTGGCTGCGGGTGTAGCTTAGTGATAGGGTGCTTGCCTAGCATGCATAGGGCCCTGGGTTCCAGCCTCAGCACTGCAATAAACAAACATTTTAAAGAGAAGATAATGTGACATTAAGTTCAGTTGAATCTTCCTCACTGACTTTTCTTTTCCCTTGTTCACGTCTGAGTTGAACTCTGACCTGCTGTAATTATGCCTGCCACTAACCCTAGGCACAAAACCCCAGCCGCCCCATCTTTCTGCAGCTCTAGATACCATCTTCTGCTTCTGTTTCTGTGCCTAGAACACCTTCACACCAGTGATATCTATCTGAGAAAGTCTTCCCTGTGCTCTCAGATAAAGTTCAAAACTCTTCTTCTCAGAAAACATTCCCTGGCAACCACCACTCAGTTATATATGACTTTGATAGCACTAATATGATAACTTTGTTTATGCATCTGTTTCCCCTACTATAAAGTAAGCTTTTCCTGAGAAAAGGGAATTTGGGCTGGGGTTGTGGCTTAGCAGTAGATCGCTTGTCTAGCACGTGCGAGGCCCTGGGTTCAGTCCTCAGCACTACATAAAAATAAACAAAATAAAGGTATGGTGTCCAACTACTTCTAAAAAATAAATATTTTAAAAAGTACCTAACCAGCTATATGTACAGCATCCAACACAGTGCTCGCTCCATATTTAGCCTTTAATGAAGGCTTGATGAATATAGATGAAGAAGTGGATAAATGTGCTAGACATTCAAGTTGAAATCTTGAAGAGTCATTGGAAACATAACACTAAGAACTTTAATAATTATACTAAGGGTAGGTGAGCTTTAGCCCACAGAATGTTACAGACGCATCTAACCTGGAAACTAGTGCTATTGACCTACCTAACTTGAGAGGAGGCAGCACAGCAGTTTCTGTTGGTACAGGTAGGTATGTGAAGTGTGGGTGTTGCAAAAGCAGTGCCTGTTTTGGATGAGAGAAGGTAACAAATCATACCCCTTCTTTGTTGCCCATTCTTGAATTGTTCACAGGTAATGGTGGCTACATTGTTGGGTTACCTGCCCCCCCTTCATAGTGAACTAATGTATTCTTCCATGTTTCATTCACCCTTTATTGCTTCATGATCTGAACTTTCAGTATGTATTACCCAATCTCTAATTTAAGTAATCAAGCTTCTCTTTCCCAATACTATTTACCTAGCATACTAGTGGCTAGGATAAAGTCTATGGCGAGTATCCCACTTTTTTTGTTTCATTGCTAAAATAGAACCCAGGGCCTCATATGTACTAGGCCAGCAGTGTACCACCAAGCCATATCCCATTTTTATCCCCTTAATTGTCTTTCAATTTCAAGAAGAAAAAAATGTCAAGTTGATAAAGTTGATTTTTCTACTGACTGATGTCCACACCCTTCCTCCTGACCCTGACTTGGGACTGAATAGCAATACCCTAGTAAGTAGATTATTTATTCAGTGAGCTACTTAAGGTTAGTGGCTTAGGAGATGAAAACAGGCACCCCTCCTCTTCTTCCTCAAATACCTTTCAGAATTTGAGTAATAGTTTCAGGTAGTAGTAGCAACACCTTTCTCGGTAAAGATTTGTGTTCAGGGTTTATGTATAGTTAAATGAGCCAGTGGAATGGTTTCATAATTGCTGTATTGTTAGTCAAACTCTGTAATTAGGGATGACTTCATAGGCATAAGATTCTTCTATGGGTGACGCCCTGAATTCATACCCAGTTGTACACCATATCCTTTTATGAAAAAAAACAAACAAACAAGGTTTTGTTTGCTTTTGCTTTATTCCCTTAGTTGAAAATCTGTTTTCCTGTGTCTCAGATGTTTAGGGAGAGAGGTTTTGCTTTTTTTTTTTTTTTTTTTCCCCTGCTTTTTTCCTTATACAGAGGAGGTGGTCATTGGAGCTAAGGGAAAAAAAAAAAAAAAAACAACTGGGGGCAGATCAAAATGCTTTGTAGACAGGAGAATTCAGAAAAATATAGAGGCCCTGGGAGATTTTGCTTTTGCTTTGCATTTCATTTGCTAAGTGAAAATGGAGGGAAAATATATTTCTCTTTCTTTGAATATCAGTCTTCTCTTTCTCATGACCTGTAAATATTAAGTTCACTTTTGTGGGAATACAGTCTGAGGAAAAAGAAAGACACATTTCAAAGTCAGCCTTTCCCTTTGCTGTCAGTCACATATTGTAAAATGAGGGTTAAACTTATATTCAGCAAGTACTATTTATTTTTTTCACCTCTTTTTCTTTTATTTTCAATTGTTCATGGAAAAAAGTAAATTAGGAATGTGACAATATTAACAAGTGTGAGCTCTTTTGAAAATATTTAAAATTAGCTTAGTTTTTTTTTTCAATGTATCACTTCTCTACTCTTGAGGTTGTATTTAGAAATTGGCTTTATGAAGGAGCCAAACTGAATCATAGGTAAAAAGTGGCTGACAGGTTTTCTGTAGGTCCATCCTTAAATTACTTTAACTAAAGGCTTGTAATTTTTATATATTAGGGAGACCTATTATATTCTGTAGTCAATAATTATAGGGGAGATGAGATAACTTTTCATGTATCCTATTTAAAGGCTCTTAGTAAAACGAATGCCCTAATATTTATGTAGCCTCTCACAATTATTTTATGGTTATTTATTCCCCATTTTCTTTCATTAAGGATTTGAAGTTGCTGTCTTAATATTTTATAGTTTACAGAATGCCTTCACATGTACCATCTTTAATCTTCACAAGGACTCTGGGGAAATAATATTGCTATTCCAAAATGAAGAAACTGAGGCTCAGAGAGCTTAAAGAAACTTGTTCATGGTCATATTTTTAGTAAAAAAAAAAAAAAAAAAAAGCAGAACCAGGGCATTGATTGATATCTTTTGATTTTGATTCCATGCCCAGCAGTCTTTCCATTAGCACACACATCACTTTAGGCTTTTATTAAGTCAGTTAGAAGAAAATCAACAAGTTAGAAAACTTAAAAGTGTATGTATATTTATATATGTATATATTGCATTAGAATAAATTTTTTGGAGTAAACTGATGCTGTAAAATAATCTATATGAGATTTAAGCATTTCCTAATTTTGTAAGAACAAAAGAACTACCTTCCTGGTCTCCCTGTGAAGGAATTAATAATCCTTAAAGTTTCCAGAGCCTTTTCCCCTCCAAAAAAAAATGGATATTTGTACCTTTTATTGTAGCCACTAATTCACTTTGTGTCCTACTATAATTATTTACATGCTTGCCTCCCCAGATTGTAAATTCCTCAAGGGCAGGAACTAGGCACATTCACAGATGTTTAAAATATGGCATGAGGATAAAAGTGGGGGTGGGAAGCATGTGGGGGGATATGAAGAAGGAAAGAATGAGATTTCTACCCTATTCAGCCCTGCTACCTATAGAGAGGAGAAATGGCAGTGAAAGATTTGGTCAAATTCCTGGTCAGCTGGAATAAGGATGGAGAGTCAGGTGATTATGTTCAGGCACATCTTTTCTAATTTTCTTTTTCATACAAAAATGTTGAAGGAGGGACTGAGGTTGTGGCTCATTGGCAGAATGCTTGCCTAGCATGCATGAGGCACTGGGTTCGATCCTCAGTACCACATAAAAATGTACCAATCTACAACTAAAAAATATTTTTTAAAAAAGTTACAAAAAAATGTACAGGAGCATAAGAGTAAAAACTGTGTGTGGTATTTTTGTTGTCATTTGGGGTTTTTCTTTACTCACTTTACCCTTTCATTCATTCATTTTTGTCACTCCTATACCACCAGGGAGGAAAAAGGCTAGGCCACAGTGCTCAATGCTCCAGAATTATTCAGAGTCAAATTAGTAGGAAAAACAGGTTTTATTCAAAGGAAGGTAGATGGAAGAAAATTGTTTCAAAGGTTCCATCTTGGAAATTCCTGAAAATTGGCAAAGGCAGGGAAGTAACAAAAGACCAGGAAATGTACATATGCAAGTTTAGTTAGCCTGTAGTTAGGCCTGAGTGGGCAATCTCTGCTCTCATCTTCTTTGGCACCTGTCAAAGTGGGAGAGAGTTTGCAGCCCCTCCAGCCTCCACTCTCAGCTGAAGTAATCCCCCCTGCATTCAAAAAAATTCTGAAATTGGCCAAATTTAGTCTGTTTCAGTAATGGGGATGGAACTCAGGGATGCTTTACCACTGAGCTACATCACCAGCCCTTTTTAAATTTTATATTTTGAGACAGGGTCTTTTTTTAACTACTGCTCTTCTGTTTAATTTCTGTTTTTTTAAAATATCTTATTTATCTTTATGTGGTTCTAAGGATCAAACCCAGTGCCTCATGTGTGTGAGGCAAACGCTCTGCCACTGAGCCACAACCCCAGCCCTTGAGACAGGGTCTTTCTAAGTTGTTGAAGCTGGCCTCAAACTTAAGATCCTCCTGTCTCAGCCTCTGTAGCTGCTGGGATTGCAGGCATGTGCCACCATACTTGTCTACTTACCTTATTCTTAAAGGGATATGTGAACCTTGAAAGTATTAAACGGTATATTTACCCTTCCCTAATTAGCTTGGCCTTATTGGCTTTTGTAAATATTATTTTAGTTGTAGATGGACACAATACCTTTATTTTATTTGTTTAATTTTTTTATGTGGTGCTGGGGATCGAACCCAGTGCCTCATACTCGCTAGGCAAGCACTCTACCACTGAGCCACAACCCAGGCCCCTTATTGGCTTTTTCTTGGAGCTTCCATGTCTTTGTACAATGTAGATTATTATACTTTTCATTAAATTATTCCTGACTCAAACTGCCTAAGCTGGAAAGGACCTTTAGAAATAGACAAGCCATGAGTTTTAGATTTTGTCACTTTCAAACTTTGTGAGCCATTGTTCTGCATGATATGATTCATGAACATGGATAGTAATTTTGTATTGAAAACCCAATTGCTAGCCAGGCAGGAGGATCACAAGTTCAAGGCCAATCTGGACAACTTAGGGAACCCCTTTCTCAAAATAAAAAATTTTAAAAGGGTTGCGGATATAACTCAATGCTTGCCTAACATGTGAGGCCCTAGTGGGTTCCATCCCCAGTTCTGCAGAAGAAAAAATAAATAAACAGAAAGGTAGGGGGGACCCAAAGCACAAAAAGTGGTAGCAACATGTAACTATTTTCTTTTTCCTTTGTTCAAAATTGTTGATAGGTTTGTATTTGGAGATTATCCATTATGATCTAGACCATCTTTGTCTGTTACAGGATTAAGCAAACCCTTTCTGTAAAGGTTCATCATTGTAAATATTTTATATCAGGAGGAAAAATCAAGGAAATTAAATATTTTTACAAATTTTTACTGAGAAACTTAAAAATTCTATTCTGGAGGCTGAAGTAGGAGGATCACAAGTTTGAGGCCAGCTTTCGCAACTTAGAAAGAACCTGTCTCAAAAAGAACTGAGGATATAATTCAGTGGTAGAGCACCCCTGGGTTTAATCTCCACTACCAAAAAAAAATGTGTATATTGCTATATACTTGTGATTTCTATATCAAAACCAAAAATATTTGTTTTAATTGATTTCCTCTTGACCCTTCTTTTAATAGTGTGACTGATAGATGTCAGTATGCTATTCAAAAATTTGTGTTTTCAGTGAATGGATGTGAAAGTGGCCTAAAAGTGATATTTTATATGAATCATTGGTCAAATGATTTTGACCTTAGGCTTTGGCACTATAAGCAAGAATTTCTATTATGTATCTATTTCCTGTTGTGGGGTACCTTGGCCCTTCCTTACAGGCTTTGAATGTAGTTTAAGCTTTTGTCCTTAAATGGAAGATTCAGGGCTGGGTGTGTAGGTCAGTCATAAAGCACTTGCTCAGTGTCGACCAGGCCCTGGGTTTGATTCCTAGCACTACAAGGGGGGCAGGGGAGAAGGAAGAATCGGAATATTTTTTTCTGAATAATTTTCAGTAAATGAAGACTTCTCATTACTTTGTTTTCTTTTTTATGGTTATAGCTACAAATATGGTAACCTAACTGGATCCTGCAAACCTTTAGTAGTTTGCAATTCTCTTTAGATTATCTTTTAAATGAGAATTTAGCAAAAATGCTTATAGTATATTCCTCACAAACTTTTAAAGTCTGAAACCTTTTTGGTTCCTCTTTAGATCTTTAAATGGATGAGATGGCTACCACTCAGATTTCCAAAGATGAACTTGATGAACTCAAAGAGGCATTTGCAAAAGTCGGTGAGTATTTTTTTTATAATATAACTATAGGTAAGCAATCTTTTTTGATCTCAGTCAAAATTATTTCTCTAAAAAATTAAACGAATGATAAATTAATTATAATCCTTGTAGCAAGATAGTTAAAACAGGTAGATAATGTTTTGGAAGCTTCACTTAAAAATGTATTATCTAGTATATTTTGTGGTCAATGATTTTGAACCCCATCATTAAATGGGGGCTGCTGTGGTTCCTGACATTTTTATGTTGCATGTTGTTATTATTGTATTTTGGGTGTCATGTTTTTCTAAGGAGAGAATTTGGATTTTTCACTACATTCTTTGTTTTTCTTCTTCTGTAGTGGGATGGAATACAGGGCTGCTGTACCACTGAACTATATCCCCAGCCCTTTTTATTTTTTATTTTGAGACTGGATCTCACAGAGTTGCTGAGGCTGTGCCCAAATTTATAACCCTCCTGCCTCAGCTTCCCAGTTGCTGGGATTACAGTTGTGCTCCACTACACCTGGCTCTTGCACCATATTCTTAAAGGGATATGTGAACCTTGAAAATATTAAAAGGTATTTTTACCTTTCCCTAATTAGCTTGGCCTTATTGGCTTTTTCTTGGATCTTCCATGTCTTTGCACAATGTAAATTGTTCTACTTTTCATTAAATTAGAGCATGAGAGCTCGGAATGTAGCTCAGTGGTAGAGCACATGCTTAGCATGTCCAGCATTTCTGTGTGTGTGTGTGTGTGTGTGTGTGTGTGTGTATGAATAAGATGGGGAGGCATAGCATGCCATTAGTTTTTCTTTTGAGATCATATAACATGTCTTATAATTGAGCAGCTATGGAAGAAGTATATAGTTATTTACATTCCAAATTTCAATGTTTGGGTCAACTCTATGGAAGATAAAAAGGACAGTGTAAGAACTATTGATGTATATGTACCCTCATGAGTCAACATGTACTTAGAGAGGTGGGCTATCACAGTTTGGTGTCTTCCAGTCTAAGGGATATAAAGTTTGATTATAATGATTTTTTAATTTAAGTCAGAATTTACTCTTAGAGCTGTGCAGAAAATCCCATCAATGATAAGGAAGAATACATCCCTATAGAATACATTTTTATTTCCATATATTTATCATTGACATTTCTATCAAGTCATTTAATTGTAACAGCATGCATTGGGAAGAATAATAACCCCCAGCCAGAGTGCATATGCATAATCCCATCAGAATTGTAATTAGGAAAACATCAATGGTCCTGAATCTAACTCAATTTTGTGTGTGTACATAAAAAAACCAGTAAATTAACTTGCCATATAGATATCATTTACTGTAAGAAGAGTACTACCTAGTCTAATATTAGATTGATTATGAAAAACAGCAAATGAGTTCTTGACTACACGATGGGTCCTTCCCCATTTTTTTCTATGTTATTATTCTTTCCAAATAATCTTATCGTGATTGTTTTAGGAATGCCATTTCCTGTGTACCTCCCATTTTATTTATGTTAATCTTTCAGTGTTGGGGACAGCTTAATTTGTTTCATTATGAATAGAATCTTGGGGTAGAAACATATGCTTTACTAATGTTATAATTGTTTAATCTTCAGTACCTGGCCTACCCAGATAATTTTTTTGTTGGTGAATATAGGTCTTGTCTTAAGATGCAACATCACGGAAATATTTTGTATACAATGTTTCTTAAAATTTAAAGCTAACTCAGCAGGGCACAGTGACCCATGCCTGTAATCCCAGTGGCTCAGGAGGCTGAGGCAGGTGGATCATGAGTTCAAGGCCAGGATCAGAATACTTTTATCATTAAAAGAGCTTAATTGCCCCTTAGGGGTATAATGATATAAAGAGGGTTGACCAGTTATCTCCATGGAAGAACTAGGCTTAAATGGTAGTGAGAGATCAATTAGAGGTTTGACTGCCAAAAAAAAAAAAAAAAAGGATTTCTATGAAACTATTAAGCAGAATTTGGGGTAGGCAAATAGCTTCTCAAAGGCAAGTCTTACTGAAATCCCTACCAGGCATACATTCCTATGTACAGACTTACTTACATATATGCTAGAAATAAGAATTTTGGAGTCCAAACTTTCTGCCTCTTCTGAAAATTACTCTCTTATATTCTCCTCTTGGTATCTAGTACAGTGCTGCACACATTAGGTTCTTAATAAATATTTAATTGATTGAATCCCAAGGAATTATACAGTCTTTTGATGTACTGGGATTTTGTCAATATCGACTTTACATTCAAAGGGACTTTATTAGGAAGATTTTAATTACAGTGGAATTTTTTATTAAAGGTTTCAACCATTATACTGTAAAACATAAAATTTATATTTTTTTTTCAGTATAATAAAGGCTTGTTTATAGTCTGTCCTTGAGAAACTCATTAAAAGGCTAAGCTGATTTTTTTTAATTTTCCTTTAAAATCTTTATAGTTTTTAGTTGTCATTAGTTACAGAGCCCACAGGCGATTGTTAACGGTGGAAATTTATTTTTTCATTTGAGGAAGCTTTATTTTTAAAATAGTCTCTATAACTTACTTTCTTCTCAAGGACAATTGTTTCCTAGTTGGGCATGGGGGGATAGGGAGTACTACATTGTCTCAGTTCAACTGTGACAAAATATGGAAATCATTATATGATTTTCCCCATCTATTAACAATAATGGTCTTGATTGTCTCCTTAGAAATTCAGCAAAATCATAGTGTGTGGAGAAAATCTCTGTAATTACCACTAATCACAGGTTTTGTTCAATCAATTAATAGTGCTTTGAAACTCTTTACTAGCAATAAATTAAGTATTAGGATTTAAAGTTCTCCTTTTCACTCACTTTCTGCACCTGCTTAGTTTCAAACTCTAATCTCATATAATTATTACCATTTTCTCAACAATTGTTTCCAGCTTCCCACTGGGATAGCAGAAATCTTAGCTCTCATTTTTTTCTACTTCATAATATTTCTGTTTTAATTTAAATGCTCCTATCCTTCATGATCTTTCTAGAGGAATAAATAAACCTTTTCAGAACACTTAGGAAGTATTTCACCAGCTAGAAAATGTCTTTTACTTTCTGGCTTCAATCTTGCTATGGAAACAACACTTCCTTTTAAATCTGACGTTTTTCCCTCTCCGAATCACTTAACTGAACTTTTTTTAAACATAAAATTCAGCACTTTTGAAATACAAGAATAATGGGGTTTCTTAAGTGACTAGGAATAGTGTGGGTGTATTCCTTTGAGGTTGCCCACCAAACTAAGTCAAAAACTTTTGGTTGTGGTGATTCTAGCCAGACCATATTTTTTTTCTCTCATCCCAGGAAGCTGAGTTGTTTCCAGTTACTTCATATTCTCTAGTATATAAAAACCACATCAGATGATGCCACAAAAAAAAAATATGGTGGTTTAGTCAAATTTACTTTTACTACTGAATAAAATGATACAAGTGCACATTTGTTTAATTATGTCTTAAAGAATAAATAAACTAACTATGCTCTTTACCATGCCATGTGCCATTCCATTATCCCTGTGATATTAGAAGTGGATATATTGGCTCTGGGATTGTGGCTCAGAGGTAGAGCACTTGCCTAGCATGCATGAGTCACTGGGTTCGATCCTCAGCACCACATAAAAAAAAATAAATAAAGATGTGTCCACCTATAATTAAAAAATAAATATTTTTTTAAAAAGAAGTGGATATTTTGGCATAGTGTGAAAAACATGGATTGACAGTATGGAAAATAGTAGGAGTACACACATGTGGGGGAACACAGTCAGTGTATGTGTAGGTAATTTTCCTTTTTATGTTTTGGTGGTACCAGGGATTGAACCCAGGACCTTGCACATGCTAGACAAGAACTCTCCCATAGAATTATACCCTCAAAATACCTACCTGTGTAGGTATTTTTAAAGTGGGAGACAGGCAGCAGGTAAAAAATAATGGCCATGCTGCTAGAACATTTGTAGAAAAGGATTGTTGAACAACTTTTTTTATTTCTTTTGGTGGTATTGAGGATTGAACCTAGAAGTTCTCTACCACTGGGCTACATATATTCCCAGACTTTTTTATTTTGAAGGAGACTCTTGCTAAATTTCAGAGGCTGGCCTCAAACTTACTCCTCTTGTCTCAGCCTCCCAAGTAGCTGGGATTACAGGACTGTGCCACCACACCTGGCTAATACCATTTTTGATTGCCTGGTCTTAGCCCTCTAAACTTGTCCATTCTTCAGCTGTACTTTTGGGGATCTGCTATTAAACTCTAATGTAGCAGGCTCTAATATACCCTTAGCTGAGACTCATTAAACCATCTCTTAGATTTGTTGGAGTAAGCTACCTCAAAAGGTATAAACTGTGAAAGACCAACCCCATTTTTAGCTAGACATCTGGAGATCTTTAGCAGCTGCCTTTTCCAAAGTTTTAATGCCTAATGAAAGTTTGACTTAACTGCTTAGATCTTAGAATGGAATATAAGTCTTTTGGCCAAGTCTTTTAAATCAATATTTTGTGAACTTTCATGGACATTCAAGATTGTATTTATGCCTGTGTGAATCCATTGTTCAACATTCAGATTCCTATTGTCATTTTTTTTGCTAAAAATTTGTAGAATACATTGGTTAGAATAAATGGAACTTCAAAAAGTCACTGAAATTTCATTTATTTTTTGCGTGTTGTATTATTCCATGTATTAAATTGAACATTTAAACCTAACTTTTTGGAAAAGATGTACATCTGCACTTGATTGATTTTCTTCTTTAAGTCCTAATGAGCGCTGTCCCGAGTGGGTTAATAAAGAGGCCACATGTGTGTTGCAGATGACGGCACACAATATTCGACCTCTTTATAAAGAAGGACACCAGATTTACACAGCTTCAAGGACAGTTAAGGCAATATACATATACACATTCACACACTCAACCTGAGGGTCAAAGGAAGTCCTCATCTTTCTTGCTGATGAATTTATAAGACAAAGTAGCACCCCAAAAGATGCATTTGAAGTGATAGATTGCAGAACATACCACCTGGGCAAGGGCAGTGTAAAACAGCAGCTAAAATCAAAACCACTTGAATTCTGGCTCAGCTTTCTCCAGACAAGTACTTAAAATAGCTTAAATAACAGGATGCAAGGGGAGGGAAAACATTTCCTTTTAAGGATATCCATTCTTGGTGTGATTCAAACTTCTGCAGGAACATGGCTGTATAATAAGTTTATTTACTTTGAGGTTACTTGTGGGGGGAGTATCGGGGGAGGTAACTGGCATTTAAAATAATACTTGCTAAAGGAGAATAATGAGGTTTCCTTTAAAACAAAATGCAGATGTGAACCTACATGTGTCATTTGAGAAAAAGAGCATTCCTTATAACAAATAGTTGATTCTTTTCTGATGAACCCAGTAGCCAAGATGAAAGATGGGCCTGTCTGGTGCAGTATTGGAAGCCTCTTAATGATAACAGTTTTTTTTTTTTTTTTAAGTATAGTGGGATTGTTTTGTGTTTTTAAAAAGTCAGTTTATTAAAAGTGAGCTCTCTGTTTTTTGCCAGAACTTTATTAAGTGGTTAGGTGGTATTTCTTTGTTCCTGCTGTTTAATGTCTACCCATATTAGCCATGTTTTCTAAACTAAAAAGTTGAGACATGTGTTGGCAGAAACATTGAGACTGCTGCAGATAATATAGGCTGTATGATAATTCATATCTGCTTTATTAGCTGGTTGAAAATGTAATGCTGGAATAGACAAGTCTTACGCACAGCCTTTTCAACCCTATGCTAATGTATAGTTACAAGAAGTGGCAAATGAACCAAAAAGAGGTTCCAGAATATCAGCAGCTTTAAAGAGAATATAAAAGGCTGCCATCGTGCCTGGTGGTTATGATTTTAGTTTCCAGTGGTTAAAACTGCTTTCTTCAATCTAGATCTGTATTTTCTGGGTCCTTTTATTATTAAATTCTCATGTTTATGTCAAAACTCAGAATAGGAAAAATGCACCATCATAGGTTTGAACTCCTGATTAATAATATCACTGATGAGATGGATGCTTTCTAAATGTCATTATGCTAACTCATTTTCTGGCCTCCCAAAGCTCATTAGGTCCCTGATACTGCTTTAAAAATGTGTTTCTGTTTTTGTTTGGGAATTGGAAATAAAATTAGCATAAAACTCTAAAAATAATAGCATGCTGTTTTTGTCTTTCAAGTACTTTACCAGCTGGGAGATTTTGTAAAATTAATTGCTAGTCACTGTTTTAGGCTCCCTCTGCTTTCTTATTGAAATTGAAATTATTTTCTTCAAAATATATGATTTAGGAGCTCTGAGAAAGGCTTGATAGAATTTGCTGGTGCTAACACCAAAATGCCTTTGATCACAGGAGATGATAGAAGCTGGATTACCATCTGCTGATAAAATATAGGAAAATAGCAGAATAGGGAGAACTTTCAAGAGATGACACATGTTCTCATCTCAGAAAACATAAAGATCTCTTAAGTAAGCCAAAATTTTTACATGGATTTTGAAGCTATTGTTTCAAATAAGACCCAGGGGTTCTGTCTGATTCTGTATCTTGGGTGTCCAGCTTGGTGCCTGCAAGAGAATAGGTACTCAGTGTACCCTGGGGAGTAACTCAAGCACACATGGTACTTCTTTCTTTCTTTTCTTTTGAGAGGGGGTCTTGCTATGTTGCCCAGGCTGGCTTCCAACCCCTGGGCTCCATCCATCCTCCTGCCTCAGCCTCCCCAGTAGCTGGAACTACAGGCACAACCACCACACCTGGCTAATGGTATTTCATACTAAAGCCAGGGCAGGTTTCCACATTTGGAAAGAGACCTGACCTGAGAGCCAAAGCTGCTTGTCTACTTCAGCCCTCCTTAGTGGGTGTGTTCACTTAGGAAACCAAATTACAGATCTGAAGGCCACTGGGTGGGGACAGGATTAGAACAAAGGGAATGAGATTGAATGTTATTTAAGGGATATTTCTGTCAAGTTCTGGTTTCCTGATGAATTGCCATTCAGGCTTTCTAGTGCTATTTCAGTATGTTTGACATTTTAGTTTCGTTTTGTTTTTAAGTGCTCATCTAGGATTACAGCATTCTTTCTCTGCTTCATGACTGAGAATCAGGGATTCCACAAACATTTTTTCCCATTGCTTACTGTATGCAAGCCACTGTGATATGTATTGTGGTAGGAGATTTAAAAAAAAAGATTTAAGAGTGTCTTTATCGAGAGATATTCATCCTAATAAGGAAGATTGTCATGTAATGACAAATTGTTCCTGCAACTCTCTTTCAAGTTTTCCTGTCCCTTACTAAAAGTATCTATTATTACTACCCTTACTTTGAAATGGAGTTTCCACATGTGGTTATTTTATGTTGGTTACATTTTGGGTGGCTACTTCCTGGCATCTTTTAATCACATCAGTGAGCTGTCTTGTAATTAATGCTCAACAGAGGTTGTTGCAGAGAGCGTTCATGCAAGCAGTAGTTCTCCCTTTTACCCAAACCTCTATTTCCACCTAATAGAAATAAACCACCAGATGGACTCTCAGGGCCTTGGTTAGTTTCATATAACTTTGAATCCATAGTAGTTTTCCAATATCTAGCTTAAAATTTCTCTACCTTTCCTCTTCAAGTATACCAAAAGAACAATTATCCAGTACCTATTATTTGTTAGGTCTAAAATGGAATCAATAACAAAAGATTATATTATGCTCAGATAGACCATTTCAGAA
The DNA here is from genome assembly GCF_045843805.1 of Urocitellus parryii. NCBI lineage: Eukaryota > Metazoa > Chordata > Mammalia > Rodentia > Sciuridae > Urocitellus > Urocitellus parryii. The sequence goes on along the minus strand of NC_135547.1, from coordinate 34,295,487 downwards.
GTCAAAGAAAAGGAAAATACATTTTCCATCAAAAATCATTTAAGAGCCAGGCTTGGTGGCACACCTGTGACTCATAACTGAGGCTGAGACAGGAGTGCAAGTTTGAGGCCAGCCTCGGAAACTTAGAAAGACCTTGTCTCAAAATATTTTAAAAAGAGGAGATGTGGCTCAGTGGTAAAGCGCCTCTGGGTTCAATCCCTAGTACCATGGAGTGGGGAACTATTTAAAGTGGACAACATTTTAATAAAGATATTATAAAATGAAAAATGAAAGAATGTTATATTCAGGTAATGAGGTATAGTCATAATTCGAATGTTAATCACTCTATATCTGTTTTTAACATACATTATTATTCTCTTATTTTCAAAGTTATGTACGTGGTGGTAGGAGGTTGTGAAATCCCGTGTATTCTGATTTAGAATCAGTGAAATAGAGCCTAAAAGGACCTTTTAGAGGTCGTTTCATCCAAGTCACTCCTTTTTTTTTTTGTTTTTTGTTTTTTGTTTTTTTTTTTTTGGTACCCGGGATTGAACTCAGGGGCACTGGACCACTGAGCCACATCCCCAGCCCTTTTTTGTAATTTATTATGAGACAGGGTTGGGGCTGGGGATGTGGCTCAAGCAGTAGCGCGCTCGCCTGGCATGCGTGCGACCCGGGTTCGATCCTCAGCACCACATACAAACAAAGATGTTGTGTCCGTCGAAAACTAAAAAATAAATATTAAAAACTCTCTCTTCCTTCTCTCTCTCTCTCTCTCTCTCTCTCTCTCTCTCTCTCTCTTCAAAAAAAAAAAGAGAGACAGGGTCTCACTGAGTTGCTTAGTGCCTCACTTTTGCTGAGGCTAACTTTTTAAACCTCCTGTCTTAGTCTCACGAACCCCAAATCACTGGAGAAGTAACTTGTACAAATTAGTAGCCAAGTTGAAATTAGATTCCATTATATATCCTTCAACTATGCTGTGTACCTTTCATATGTCACACTTAGTCCCTATTACTGAGCTCCATGTTAATTTTATAAGGAAAATGGAGAAACAGATTGGTATATACACAGGAGCAGGTGTGTTTAAACTCGGTACTTTAATATGTAAAGAGTTGCTCAAATTCTGCCACAGTGCCATGTGGGTTGCTTTCTTCTTTTTAGCAACTGCACATGTTGTTGCCGGTTTGATTTCTAAATATAAACAGTTTATGTGTAGAAGTGAAGACTTTGATATATGACTTTTTCTAAATTCAAAGCAAAGAAAGTGAAGATAAGCCAAAGCAAAATTAAGTGCTTTACCTTGAAGGAAATTTTAGTGATTTTTTTTCACAAATGTTGAGTAGTGTATGAATGCTGTTTTTAAAGTACAGATATTTTCCTTTGGGGGGCATATCTGGTATTGAACTCAGGGACACTCCACTGCTGAGCTACATCCTCAGCCCTATATTGTTTTACTTAGAGACAGGGTCTCACTGAGTTGCTTAGCACCTCCCTTTTGCTGAGGCTGAGTTGAACTCGTGATCCTCCTTCCTCAGCCTCCTGAGCTACTAGGATTATAGGTGTGCACCACTGCACCCAGCCACATATTTTCTTTCTTTCTTTTTTTTTTTGTATTTTTTTTAGTTGTCAATGGACATTTATTTATTTATTTATTTTTAGAGAGAGAGAGAGAGAATTTCAATATTTATTTTTCGGTTTTTCGGCGGACACAACATCTTTGTTTTTTTGTATGTGGTGCTGAGGATCGAACCCAGGCTGCACGCATGGCTACCACTTGAGCCATATCCCCAGCCCCCTTTATTTATTTATATGCAGTGCTGAGAATCGAACACAGTGCCAAGCAAGCACTCTAGCACTGAGCTACAACTCCAGCCCCAGATATTTTCACTGATAAAGTTTTAAATGTATTAATTAGTGTTTTAAGACTATTTGATTCTAAGGGATAGGATATGCAGCACTCAGTGGTAGAGTTCTTGCTTCCCATATATGAAGCCCTGGGGTTCATTCCCAACACTGCTCCCACACCAAAATATTTATTTACTTATTTAACTCTAGAAATGTATTGCAATAAAATTAAAGATAGCTAAGCATGGAGAGCCATACCAGTAATCTCAACAACTCAGGAGGCTGAGGCAGGAGGATTGCAAGTTCAAAGCCAGAAACTTAGGGAGGCCCTAAGCAACTCAATGAGACCCTGTCTCTAAATAAAATATAAAAAGGGCTGGGGATATGGTTCAGTGGTTAAGTGCCTCTGGGTTCAATCCACAGTACCCCCCCCAAAAAAAAAGAAAAAGATTAAAACTAAAGATCTAAAGATAGAATTTCATCAACCTTTGGGCTTGGAATATAGTTCAGTGGTAAAGTGCTTGTCTAGCCTTCAACATGCCCTGGGTTTAATCTCCAGCACTGCAAAGTAAATAAATAAATAAAATGATTAGTCAACATTCAAAGTATTGGTGAAAGGGTTTCATATAGGATATTTGATATTTTAATAATTAACAAAAGTTAGCTAATATGATTGTGCTTAGATTACCCTAGATAAAAGTCTTAAAATATGTGCTATGGCCTAAAAGAATTTGCATAATCCTGCTTCTTGATCTGATCTCTTGATTTCCCTCTTACCCACTCTGCTCTCTCTGCAGTTCCCAAAATACACCAGATGTACCTTTTCTTTCTTTCTTTCTTTCTTTTCTTTCTTTCTTTCTTTTCTTTCTTTCCTTTTTTTTGTTGTTGATGTTGTTGTTGTTTTGTTTTGGTTTTGGTTTTTTGTTAATAGACCCTTATTTTATTTATTTATTTATATGTGATGCTGAGAGCCAAATGGTACATGCTAGGCAAGTGCTGTACTACTGCCCTACAACCCCAGCCCACCAGGTGTACTTATGTATCTGAGTTTGCATTTGCAATTTCTTCTACCAGAGCTCTCTTCCCTCAAATATTCATGATTTGCTCCTTTACCTCCTGCAAGTCTGTATTCAAATATAATCTCATAAAAGTAGTCTTCCCTGACCATTCTATCTAAGTGCATACACACACCCTCGCCAATGTCACTCTAACCCAGGCTTACTTGATGACATCAATACTCTCTGGGAATTGAACCCAGAACCTTGCACATACATAGGAAAGTGCTCTACCACTGAGCTACATCCCAGCCCTACTGTTTACATTTTGAGCTTCATAATTCTTTGTTGAACAGTTGTAGGGGGGAATAATGTGCATTGTAGCATGTTTAATAGTAATATCTCTAGCCTCTATCCACTAGATGCCAAAAATGTCTCCAGACCAGCATGGGCTTTGGTGCACCTGAACAATCCCGAACAGCCGAGAGAGGATTGCAAGTTCAAGCCCAGCCTGGGCAGCATAGTGAGACCCTATCTCAGAATAAACGTAAAAAAGCTGAGGTATAGCTCAATAGTAGAGCACCCCTGGATTCAATTGCAGTACTACAAAAAAAAAAAAAAAAGTCTCTGGACATTTCTTGAATGTCTCTTCAGGGCCAAAATAACAGCCCCTGGTCTAACACCTGATAGCCTGCTTTATTTACTTTATATTTTTAGCACTTATATTGGTATTTTACTATATATAGTATTTTATAGTCATATTGCCTGTTAAGTATTGTTTATTAATTGTCATTAGAATATGAGCTGCTTGAGTGCAAGATATTCTTTTGTTGGCTATAGTATCCTCAGTCCCAAAACAGTACCTAGTAATGTATCAAATAAAGTTACCTATTCACAATACATTTCTTTGAATGCTATTGTGGTAATCTTGTGTCATTTCTGAATGCTATTGTGGTAATCTTGTCATTTCTCTATTCAGGTTATTTGTTTCTGTTACAATTTAACTTAAATATTTGATACCACAGCTGAAAGTCAAAATTTATTCATTAAAAAATATACGCAAGTGATTACAGCCCTTAGGACATTTTTTATGTTTTGTTTTGTTTTGTTTTTTTCCAGTGTTGGGGATCGAACCAGGTCCTTGTGCATGCTAGGCAAGCGCTCTACCACTGAGCTATATCCTTAGCCCAGCACTCTTTTTCAATAAACCAACTTTTGATTATCGTCCATGTTTTTCTTTCTCCTTTTGAAGAGTTTCAGAATAAGCATCATTCAGTGAGCACTTCAATACATATTCTGTTAAAACTGGAGTAGCACAAAGATAAAAAGTTTATTTATCAAATCATAATAAACATCTGCTTTACTTAGTACTGCATTTATTTTTATGAATTCTGTTTGGCTTGGATTAATTTTTGTTTACATTAACTCTTTTTTAAAAATTGACATTTGTTTTATTTCAGGTATGCTTTAAAATAGAATCAGTGCTGCTAGGTGCAGTGGCACACACTTGGACGCTGAGGCAGGAGATCACAAGTCAAAGCCAGCCTCAGCAACTTATCGAGACCCTGTCTCAAAATAAAATATTAAAAGGCCTGGGGATATAGCTCAGTGGTTAAGTTTTTCCCTGGGTTTAATTGCTAGTACCAAAAAAATAGAATCAGTGCTAATCCATAAAACTTCTTTTAGACTAATGAAAGAATAGAAATGTAAAACTAAATAGTTATAGTAGGAATTGTTTAATACCACAGTATGGCAATGTTTTGTTGGTATATAATGTATTGTTTTTTAAAAGTCCTCTTAGTTTTGTGATTTAATAATAATAATAGTATTATTAACTAACCATACTTTAATTATGGGTGCTTTTTTTGGGGGGGGTGCTAGAGATTGAACCCAGGGCTTGTACATGCTAGGCAAGCACTATAGCAACTGAGCTGTGTCCCTAGCTTTAGGGGTGCCATTTGTAAGTAGAATTTCTCATACAGTTTAAAATACAAGGTAGCATGATATAAAACCTTACTCATTCTATTAAAATTTACATCTCCCTTTCAAACATCAAACATCCTTAGGTTACAAGCAATTAGAAAATATGCTTATGAGCTGAGCCAAAAAGTGGGAAATACTTAGTTTATTTCTCCTAATTTTTTTTTCCTTGCCTGTCCCTTTTACAAAGATCTCAACAGCAATGGATTCATTTGTGACTATGAACTCCATGAGCTTTTCAAGGAAGCTAATATGCCATTGCCGGGATATAAAGTAAGAGAAATTATTCAAAAACTCATGCTGGATGGTGACAGGAATAAAGATGGGAAGATAAGTTTTGATGAATTTGTTTATGTAAGTATGTGAAAAACCACAATTATTAAAAGTAGTGATTGTTGCTTTGTCTAGTGGGATCTTATAATTGCTATTAAGTTGTTAAATATATCATGTGGTACTCTTACAACTAATAATATCTCTGTCATCCTGCCCATTAAATTCAGTTAGTTCTTTCAGCAACCAGAATCTCTTGACAAAAGAATTGAGAAGAACACTGACAGGAACCAAGATACAACACAATACTCAATGTGGAAGGTGAACAGTCTCCATTGGGACTTCATTACAGGGCATCTTTCGAGGTGCTAAATGACATCCTTGAAGTGTTCTTTCTTTCTCCTGTGGTGAATAGTGTGCTCCACAATTTTAATGATATACCCTGACTCACAGTCTTAGAAGCTTCCTGAGCTAAAGATGTTTTCAACTCCTGTGGTGGTGGTATTTAACTGTACCATTTTCTCTAGGGCGATCATTTTGATAATTAAAAGTTAGAAGCATATCTTTTTAGTCGTTGGAAGAGGCATGTAAAATTTTTGTTTTCTTCTCTAGTATCATCATATGCTCCTCAAGGTTAGGGGTTGATCTCATGATTCTCCTCATCCAACCCCAAGCAATTAGGTTGGTGTTCCCTGACTGGGGCTTGGAGAGTCTATATATGGTTCTTTATTGAGGCCTAACTTTTTTAGCTGCTAACAATTGAGGTCTCGATTTTCTAGACTTATGCCATTTTCAGTCTAGATTTATTGAGGAATTATTTGAGATATGCATTAAAGAATACTTATTGCTTCTTGTTTCAATTAAGAACATACTTCAGATTTTATAGATTTATTTATTATTGAAGGCTGAATATGAATACATTTGTGGGGGGGGTACTGGGGATTGAACTCAAGGGCACTCAACCACTGAGCCATATCCCCAGCCCTTTTTTGTATTTTATTTAAAGACAGGGTCTCACTGAGTTGTTTAGCGCCTCACTTTTTGCTGAGGCTGGCTTTGAACTTGTGATCCTCCTGTCTGGGCCTCCTGAGCTGCTGGGCTTACCAGGTGTGTGCCACTGTGCCCAGCTTGACTACATCTTTTTTTTTTTTTTTTTTTTTTTTTTTTTTTTTTTTTGTACTGGGGAATAAGTTCAGGGGCACTTAGCCACTGAGCCACATCCCCAACTCTTTTTGTATTTTATTTAGAGACAGGGTCTCGCTGAGTTGCTTGGCACCTCACTTTTGCTGAGGCTGACTTTGAACTCACGATACTCTTGTCTCAGTCTCCCTAGCTGCTGGGATTATAGGCGTGCGCCACCACACCAGCTTGACTACATCTTATTAGGTATTCTTTTCAATATATTGCATACTAGTCGTTAATGCCTAATATTTGTCACAAACTTCTTGGCACTTCTATCTTCCTTTTCCATGGTTCATTTTTGCCCAAAGACAGCTGAAATTACAACATAAACTCCCATTAGTCACCATTGCTCACTATGGCAGGTAAAATTCTGATATTTCTCTCTAATTGGAATTAACTCCAGAGGTCAAGGAACAAATAACTAAGTAATGACCCTACTCTGCTGTTAGCATTTTGTGGGGGTGTTGCTATTTTTAAAATGCAGACTCATGTTATAATGATAATGATACAGTTCTTGCCATTTTTCTTTTGAAATCCTGATTTCCTCCCACCGTTTTTGTCTCCAGTTATGGCCAAAGCCTTTGTTTTGAATTCTATGTTCAATAGTAAGTTGCAGTTGATTTGCAATTTGAGCACTTGCATGCCTTCTGTATAACTTGCTCTCCTTATAACTGCATGTTTAATTGTGAATTTAAAGCACCTCAAAGCAGTAGTTAACTATGATTACTTATTTTAGGCACAGTTTACAGCTCAGAAGCTTTTAATCTGCTAAGAATAGGCCTAAAACATTAAGATTTGTATTGTGCTAGTGATGTTAAGGATAAAATTGTGAAAGTTTCTGTGGGAAAAAAATGATCTTGGGGAAATTTTTAAATCTGTGTATTTTGAAACATTGTAGTTTCTACATGGCTTTTAGTGGCTTTTAAGAGATAAGGTAAGATTGCGGTCATACATTTTTTTAAAAGGTTAAAGACAGGCATAATAATTTTGGTAACATCAGGGATTTTTTGGAAAACAAATATTAATGAGGATATTTTAAAATTAAGTTTTAGAATTAGAAGGAATTAAGGAATTAACACTCCTTAATTCTTCAAATTCGAACAAACATCAGTTCCTGAAAAATGAAGTGACTTGACCAGAATTACCCAGAGGACTAGGAGCTTTTTCTAGTATCTCTCTGCTCTTCAAGTAACTTGAAGTCTAAAGGGCAGTGAAGTTTCAGAATGAACTTCATGCCTGAAGTTTCAGAATGGTGCTACTATGACTATACTGAAAGATGGGCATTGAACCAAATGTCTGTCCACTCCCATCTGCTCTGTCATCAATGAAACATCTTACAAATTGTCAAACAAAACATGAGTAAAGCTTAGTTATCCAAGAAACAGGGAGTAGGTTATTCCTGTCAGGTGTTAGCTTAAGGAAAGAGAAATAAACATGTTCTTGCATGTTAAGTTTTTGGTTTTTGATTTGAATTGCAGCCACAAGGGTGTTAATTGTAAACCAAGTTATAAAATCAGTTTATATTAATTTTGGAGAAGAATATATGATCGGTGGAAGAAGACTCCCCAAATTATATGTAAATTTTAAATGAGAAAATTAAATTTAATTATCTGCTTTTATCTGCTTTTGTTTTTTCTAAGTATTTCAAAACTAAATTAGTAGGACTTTATACTTAGAAGATAATAGGACATTTTTTTTCCTTTAATTGTGAAAGGCTGGTATGGCAATAATTTCTCTGAGCAGAGATGACTGTATTCTCATTTTCACGGTGACACACTTGCTCTTACATAATAACAATGAGTTGTTCACCTTTTTGAGAACTTTTACTAATAGTATGGACCTCACAGGATTAGATTGCTTAATATACGTAAAGTGCTGCGTAGTTGTTGAAGTGGTCGTTTCTATTTTTTTTTTAATTTGTTCATTTGTTTGTTTAGAGATAGTGTCTTGCTAGGTTATCCAAACTGGCCCATACTCATGGGCTCAGGCAATCCTCCTGCCTCAGCCTCCCAAATAGCTCAGATTACAGGCCTATGCCACCATGCCTGGCTACTGTTTTCTTGTTGTTGTTGTTGTTGTTTGTTTGTTTTTAAGAAAAAGATAGTATTCTTTTCCAAGTGCAGGGTTTAAAACAAATTTTTAAAAAATTCAAACCTGCTACTTTGGAAACAAGCCCCAAACCATGGAATATACTCGATTTTGGTTTTTTTGTTGTTGTTTTATCTTTTTTTTTTCTGGGGGGGGGGGGGCAATTTTTCTGAAATCTTTCCTTCTTAAGTCATATGCCTCTAGATTGGTTTGGTTTGGCCACTATGCCTATGCCAGGCTAATTTAGGGGTCAAAAGAAGCTAGCTAGTTGCTGAGGGTCTTTGAGAGGAAGGTGATGAAACAAATTCCTTTGAGAGGAACAAGAAATAAAAATGTATAGAATGAGAGTAGATATTACTGCCTGATCAGGATATACCAGGAGTTTGTTTACAGATGATAGCAGGTCCTTCCTCATGGAGGGAAAACAGCACAAAACAGTGAGCTCATTAGGATCACAATGGCAGCTTTGAAAAGATTCATTGAGAACACTCTAGCACAGTGAACAGCCTTGTACTATCTCTGATTTCTGAGATTTTTGTTAAGCCAAAGCTTGTACTCAAATAATTTTATCATCACTCCACACTCTTTACTAAACTAGAAAGGAAAATGCAAATTCTTATATAGTGAATCAATTTAAGAGATAAAGAAATTTTCAATTTCTACCATTTAAAAATTTTTAAATCTAAGAAACAGAGGGAAATACTATGAAATTGAAAAATAGAGGTTAACTGAAATAATTTATTTAAAAATATTTGGAAAGTAGAGGCTGGGGGCATGTATATTCCTAGTAGAACACTTGTTTAGCATGCCTGAGGCCCTGGGTTCAAGAAAGGAAAGGCAGGCAGGCAGAGTAAAAAAGGAAGAAAAGTGAAGGTCATGGAATTTTTATAAGACAATTGAGAATTAACAACTTTAATTACAGTTTTGCATGTCATTCTCAGTCATTAGGAGTTTTATTAGAGCTGTGAAAGTAATTGCATTAGGATATTGTACGATAGAGACATTCTTTTTTTGTTCTCATTTGAATTATTTTACTTTTCATAACAGAGAAATTTGGATTTATCATTCAAGTGAAATTGTGTTCATTGAAACAACCTAATTTTTACAAGTCAATGACACTTGAATCAAAAGCCCTCATAATAAGAAAAATGAACTTTTCATATCTCACTCTGAGACAGTAACATTTCTTTATCATTGCAGTGAGAGATTTGTAGTATTTCAGATATGAGGAAATGCATACCAGTCAGATTTTAACTTACTTGACAATATTTTACTAAAATATTGTACAGTTCAGAATGAGGTAGACTAGTAAATAATTGTCTTTTCACTGAGCAGGTGCATTCTTATCAAAGAGGAAGTAGTGGGATCAAAATGCATTGCAGTTAAGGCTTTTGTTGTATAATATTTGGAAGTGGAAGATAAAAGAAAATGAAATTAAAATTGGACTGGCCAGGTGTTATGGTGCATGCTTATAATCCCAGTGGCTCAGGAGGCTGAGGCAGGAGGATCGCTAGTTCAAAGCCAGATTCAAAAACTTAGCAAAGCCCTAAGCAACTCAGAGTGACCCTGTCTCAAAATAATAAAGGGCTGGGGATGTACCTCAGTGGTCAAGCACCCCAGGGTTCTTTCCCCAGTATCAAAAAAAAAAAAAACTGGACTAATCAGATAATAAATAAAATTTTTAATAATTTCAAATTACCTGGAGTGCATGATTCAAGTACCACATTATTGATACTTAGCACAAAAGTCAGTATAATGGCCGTAGAGGAGGAAGAGTGATTTTACTGATTGTATGCAATATTTAGAGTAACTAATGTGTATGCGTCTATGTGTATACATATATCCATTCTAAAATACCACCTCTAAAATTATAGGTGTAGCACAAAATTGCAGCTATGAGAATTGAGTAAGCTTGATTTTTTTTCAAGCTTATTGCTTATTAACTGTTTTCCTAAATAAAATTATGCTGTAGAGCCAAAGAAAGGCAGGATTTAAGAAAGGTGGTAGGAAAAGATGACTTTGTAATGGGGCTACTGACAAATACAGAAGCTTTTCTACTTTCACATGACAGAGAAACTTGAATTTATCATTCAAGTGAAATTGTGTTCACTGAAATAACCTAATTTTTACAAGTCAATGACACTTGAATCAAAAGCACTCATAATAAGAAAAACGAACTTTTTAAATTTCAAAAAGCCACTTTCCCTAGGTGAAATAATTGCAAAAAGGGACCCCCTAGAAAGACAAGTCTATTTAAATAAGGGTTCTAAACAGCATTTTAATTTTTTATGTTTTGTGCAGCTAGGGATCAAGACACCCAGAGCCTTATGTGTGCTAGGCCCTTGTGCTACCACTGAGCTGCACCCCAAGCCTCACTAAGCATTTAAATTTTATGAAGTTGCTACATCTTGTTCCTCTTACTGGCAATGACCAAAAGCAAACTTGGGGTTAGGCTAATTCCAGTATTTAGGAAATATATAGACCTTTAGAATGTCTATTCATTCAACCAAGTGGTTGCACCATGATGTAAAATTTGCTTTATTGCAACCTGCTTTTGTACAGTTAGAATGTATAAATTAACTTCATTAGTCAAGTTCTGACTGTGAAGAAAAGTTACACTCATAAATGCCCAAGCAAGACAATCACTGAAAAGCCTCTATGTCTGTTCTCAATAGTCATCTATTATTGCCAGCTTATACATTTTTTCACCTTATTATTTTGTAACTTTTGATTAAACAAACTCTTACTGAGCTCCCCATTATACCACAAAATGGTTTTTTTTGGGGGGGAGGGGTGAGTCATAAATGTTTTTTATCTTAGTGTAGTGACACACACCTGTAATCCCAGAGACTCAGGAGGCTTAAGCTGGAGGATCACAAGTTCAAGGCCAGCCTGGACAACTATTAGTGAGACCCTGACTCAAATTAAAAAACAAAGAATATCAGGAATGTAGCTCAGTGGTAGAGTATCCCTGGGTTTAATCCCCAGTGCCAAAAATAAATAAATAATAAACTTTTACCTTTCTTTGCACTAAAAATTGTAGTTAAAGAAGGGGGAATCCTTCAGCTTTTTCTGTCTAAGAACAGAACAGAGTCGTCCTTTTTCATAGAAACTTAACAGATTTACCTGTGCCTTTGAACCACACTAGTTTTTGGCTTCAAGTGGATTCAATGCATGGAGCACTTAGTGTTTTTTGACAATTGTGTGCAATTGGCTTTGGCGCTTCATCTTTAGCAGTAGTATTATACTTAATTAGCCTTGCAAAACTCAAATCAAGTTTTCTTTTTAACACTCATCACCTATGAAAAACACTCTAGGTGATCAAAATAATAAAAGAAGATAAGTGTGCTTCTTCTTGTGCCTAATTTTAAATTCATGTGGATGAAAAAATTATTTTTATCAATAGATTTTCCAAGAGGTAAAAAGCAGTGATATTGCAAAAACCTTCCGCAAGGCAATCAACAGGAAAGAAGGGATTTGTGCTCTGGGAGGAACTTCAGAGTTGTCCAGCGAAGGAACACAACATTCTTACTCAGGTAATAATTTCACATGTGTTGGGTTAACACAGTGGACATCATGATGTCATCATGTAAGAAAGGGGCTCTAGAATACATATTCTCCTAATGTCTTTATTTTATTTCATTTTTATTTTTTTTGTTGTTGTAAATATCATGTCTTTTTTTTTTTTTTAATGTGGTGCTAAGAATCGAACTCAGTGCTTCACACATGCCAGACAAAGAAGTCTTTGGTGACATGTTTTGGGGCTTGGAACAGATAGTTGTCATGAAGTCATGTTTATTGTATGGCTTTGTTAGCTTGCAAGAGACATGATACAATACATGCAATGATAGGCTTTATTACAGTGGGATTCTATGGTGATATAAATGTGATTTTAAAAAGATTTTCGTGGGGCTGGGTTTGTGGCTAAGAGGTAGAGCGCTCGCCTAGCACGTGTGAGGCATTGGATTCGATCCTCAGCACCACAACTGAAAAATAAATATTTTTTTAAAAAAAAGATTTTTGTAACTAATTTCTCTAAGGGCCAATTAACCTGCTGTGTTCTTTTAGTTGATGTTGTGATTCCTAATGGCCACTATGTTGAGTCCAAGTATCTGAGTTTCCAAAGAGAATAACGGCATGTTTGTGACGCCCTAATTTTCAATACTACCGTATGACTATTTCAGGATTTTGAGTCAAATAATGAATTAATTTCTTGTCATTTATCATAATTTTAGAGGAAGAAAAATACGCTTTTGTTAACTGGATAAACAAAGCTTTGGAAAATGATCCTGATTGCAGACACGTTATACCAATGAATCCAAACACTGATGACCTGTTCAAAGCTGTTGGTGACGGAATTGTGCTTTGGTAAATATATTAGCTTGTTTTTGATCCAGATTTCAAAAACTAGCTTTTCACATCATTGATATGTTTGTTTCTGAATGCTCAAAAGCTTTACCTCAGGAAATAAAGAAAAGGGGAAATTATCCTGGTTCTGCTATTTTTATTTCATCTCTAAGTCTGTCTCTAAATCTACAAGTCAGAGATTGGAGACCTACCTCTTTATAGTGCAAAGCTCTCAGCTTCCAGTTTCTTCTTCTCATCACTGAGCAAGCAGTACATTACAGTTGTGTTGAATTTAAGTATGTCAGTATCTATCTATTCTGAGATACCATTGCTTCCAGGTGTGGGGGGGGGGCTACTCTTCAGTTCTCACTCTTCAATGACCTATTTCTGAAAAAATGCTTTTTTCACTGCAGCTGCCCTAGAGCCAACAGTATCTTGGTAGAAATGATAAAGATTATTAGCACTGCCCATTGCTGCCCCTATTTATAGAGGTAATGTAGCACCGTGAGTTTGTTCCATGGGGCTGGGGATATATCTCAGTTGGTAGAGTGCTTGCACAAGGCCTTGGGTTCAATACCCAGCACCACAAAAAAAAAAAAAGAGAGAGAGTGCTCCATAATCAATCCACCTGGGTTCGTATCTGGGCCCTTGTCACTCAGTAGCTATGTAACTATGATCCAGACAGTTGAGCCCTTTACATTTAAGTTTCCATCTATTATAATCTCCATATTATTATACAGGTTAAGTATCCCTAGTCCAAAACTCTGAAATCCAAAACTGCTCCAAAATCCAAAACTCTTTTGAGTGTAGACATGATGCCACAAATGGAAAACTTCACATCTAACCTCTTGTGATGGGTCACCATCACAACACAGATACACTAGAAATACTGTGTAAAATTACATTCAGTCTTTGTGAATAAGGTGAATATGAGTCAAATAAATCCTGTGTTTAGACCTGAGTCCCATCCCCAGGATATCTCATTAGGTATATGCAAATATTCCCAAATCCAAAAAGATACAAGGTTCAAAACAGTTCTGGTCCAAACATTTTGGATAAGGAACACTCAACCTGTACTTAGCTCACGGGGCTGTTGTGAGCATTAATTAAATTGCTACATATACAGTGCTTAGTTATCATGCAATACATATATTTCATATGACAGTCTAATAAATGTAAAATTTCTCTTTTTGTAAATAGGTCATTTTGGTTGTTTAACAGTTAAATTTTGCAAGGAAAGAAGCATGGTTTTCCAGTGCAGAATAAAATTTATTAGGGCAGTATTATGAACAAAAGAAATGTCAGTCTAACTCTAAATTTTACCAAATGAGAAGATCCTTCCTGATACATCACAAAGTGTAGCCTAACCTTCCTTTCTCTCACCACTCTATTAGCAGCATTAAATACAGTGTCTGGATCATCATCAAGGCACTCAGTAAACATTTGGTGAATGACAGAATTTCAAGCTCAACTAATGGATAAATGGCAGGCAGTATTTATTGATTGATTGATTGGTACCGGGTATTGAACTCAAGGATACTTAACCACTGAGCCACATCCCTACCCCTTTTTATTTTTTTTAATTTTGAGACAAGGTCTCAATGAGTTGCTTAGTATCTCACTAAGTTGTTGAAGCTGGCTTTGAACTCACGATCCTCCTGCCTCAGCCTCTTGAGCCACTGGGATTACAGAATGCTCCGCGGTGCCCAGCTAAATGGCAGTTTTTAAATGGTGAATTAAATAATTTAGAAGAGATCCATTTTTAGTGTTGGGTTTTATCAGTTATTCAGGTGGACACAGTGGCACATGCCTATAATCCTGGCAACTCGGGAGGCTGAGGCAGGAGGATGGCAAGTTTGAGGACAGTGTGGGTCATTTAGTGAGATCCTGTTTCAAAATAAAATAAAAAGGGCTGGGGCTGTAGCTCAGTGGTAGAGTGCTCCTGAATTCAAACCCCAGTACCAAAAAAATTTTATTCAATGAAACATTTTTCAATATTCGGGTCATTCAATGTAAAGAATACTCAAATCTCGTAGTTTTTTTTTTTGGGGGGGGGGGATGTTAGTCATGTGTGTGCCAGGCCATGGTCTTTTTTTTTTCCTTAGAAATTTGCATTTTTTGTATTACATCTTTTGTGATCAACATGATAAAAGCTATCTGTTGCATTTAGCTTTTTAGATTATGTGAAAGACATGATAAGCCTTAAAATATTGGTGAATATAAAAACCCTTTAAATCAACTCTTTTTTCATCCCCATTTTTATTTTAGTAAAATGATCAACCTTTCAGTGCCTGATACAATTGATGAAAGGGCAATCAACAAGAAGAAACTTACACCCTTTATCATTCAGGTATGCATTCTTCTCGCCTCTTCCATGAAATGACTGAGTCCAGATTTGTTCTCTGTACTCTCTGTGCTCTTATTTAGTCCCCACAACTCTCATTTAGTCCCCACATTATTATGTGGATATTACAAAGTAACCTGGAATTCAGATTTGCAAGCTTGCTTGAGGTTAATATTGGAAGGTTATGTCCCTGACTAACTTCAAAGCCCTATGATCTTTTCATAATTTGTTCAAATGTTGCAGAAATAAGTGAAAATATTTGAACTCTTAATTAACTGACATGCTTAAGGAAGGAGCATTTTTCTTTTCCGTCGATTAAATGCTGGACTATTAGGTAGCAAAATTCCCTCAAGCAAGAGCACCCCTTGGGATATGGAGATTGATGACTTCTAGAATTTGGATGTATGCCATAGTATTGAACTCTCATTAAGACATTTTTAAAAACATAACACTTTGCTAACATGGACATGCTTACTTTGGTTACTCAGCCTTTTCATTAAATGTCAGCATAATTCAAAAGGGACCAGATAAAAATACCATGTCAACTTCCCATGGAATTCTGCAAAAGATAATAGCAACAAGGCAGGGATCTGATTTAACTGTGCTTTTTAACTCTGAAGTCTGGGTGAAGTTAATATAGGTTATTAATTTCTTCATTGAGTGTCATTTTCACTTAAGGAAAATTGGAAGGTCAAGAAGCAAGTGTGTAATTTGGCTGTCTTGCAGGAAAACTTGAATCTGGCACTGAACTCTGCATCTGCCATCGGGTGTCATGTTGTGAACATTGGTGCGGAGGACTTGCGGGCTGGGAAACCTCATCTGGTTTTGGGATTGCTTTGGCAGATCATTAAGATTGGTTTGTTCGCTGACATTGAATTAAGCAGGAATGAAGGTAATAGAGCACAGTATTTTGGAAATTGTTTAGTGTTTTTTTTTTTTCTCATCATGCAAACTGTCGAGCTTTTACTGTCAAGCTTGAGGTGATTAGATGATTAGAATTAACATTCATTAATGCCATAGAGTTATTTAGGAAAACAGTCTAATTATAATTCTCTTCTTTAGTAGTAATTAACATTTGCCTGGCACTTGAAAATTTATTTTACAGTAAAGGTACAAAAACAGATTTTAAGGAACTTGATATCCTTTTTTGCTGTGTCCACACAACCCTCATGTCATCACCATCCTCAGGTCCACAATTGTGCACTTATTTTTTTTAATTTTATTTTATTTTTTACACAAATGGAGCACAACTTCTCATTTTTCTGGTTGTACATGATGTAGAGTCACACCGTTAGTGGAATCCTACCCATACGTAGGGTAATTATGGCATTTACAGGTAAATGGATGGAGCTGGAGAATATCATGCTAAGTGAAGTAATCCAATCCCAAAAAAACAAAAACCAAATGTTTCCTCTGATAAGTGGATGCTGATCCATAATGGGGGAAGGAGGGCAAGGGAAGAACAGAGGAACTTTGAATTGGGCAGAGGTTGGGGGCAAGATGGTAGAATGAGATGGACAGTTAGGGTTTTGGATACCTTTTGTATTCTATCATGTATTTAGACCTCTTCCAAAGTCTTCTAACTAACCCTTGATGATCCCACATTTCCTGAACCAGCAGAAACATTTTTTAAAGATTTATTTGTAGATAGATACAATACCTTTATTTTATTTTTATGTGGTACTGAGGATTGAACCCAATGCCTCACACATGCTAGGCGAGCGCTCTTTCCTCTGAGCTACAACCCCAGGCCCAGAAACATCATTTTAGTAGCATAAGGTATACATTTTTGTATCACATCATCAATTTATATAATGTATACTTTAAATGCAATAAAATTGTTATTGGATCCTAGAAAGTGCTACACCACCCTCTCTCTCTAGAGTTGAAAATGTTAAGGATCAGGAGGTGTAACTCAGTGGTAAAGTGCTTGCCTAGCATGAGCAAGGACCTGGATTGCATCCTCCTTGGAAAGAACAAGAGAGAAGAAAAAATGAACACCACTGTAAATATTCATATTTTATTCCAGAGATTCCTACCATCACCATCTCTATCCTCAATTACCTTTGAGGACGTGTATACATTTGGGAATCTAAAAGTATTTCACGGGTCTTAAAATGTCCGCCAAGTCGTATTGTTTTTTAATTTTTCATGCTATTATTGTTTATTCATTTTTTAATAAGTTCATTAAGTTTTTACAACAAGTCTTATTTTTCATATAAGATTTCTTTTGTGCTTTTACAATTTTACATTTTTAATCCACTCAAAAGGTCCTATGTTTATCCTTTTATTATTATTGTTGTTGATGGGGCCTCATTCAGGTTGGCTTTGAACTTGTGATCCTCCTGCCTTAGCATCCAGAGCAGCTGAGATTGTAGGCCCTGCTCCTACTTTTGCTGGCCTTCTTCACAGCTGTGTTAGTCTTGCTTAAAGGATTTGAAGGAAAGGGGGAAAACAAAATTTTTTTTAAAAATTGGTTCATGTGATAAATCAGGTACTAGATGTGGGACTGACTATTTGATCCTTTGCAACCTTTGATTTGATGGGGTAGGGAATAGAAGGAAGGTTTTATACAAATAGCTATCTTGCCTCTGTTCTTTTTTTTTAATCTCTAACTGCCATATTGACAGGAATCCATCAAAGATGAAGTATGCCTGATAAAATTATTACTTGGACCTCTTCAGAAATAATTTAGTTTTTCTGGGCATAGTAATATACTCCTATAATCCCAGAGACTTGAGGCTGAGATAGGGGAACTGCAAGTTCGAGGCTAGCTTCAGCAACTTAGTGAGACCCTGTCTCAAAATAAAAAGGGCTGGGGATGAAACTCAGTAGTAGAGTACCTCTGGGCTCAATTTCTAGTACCAAAAATAAATAATAAATTTAATCCTGCAAGTTAATTGATTATACTTAAATATAAGTACTATAGTGTTTCTAGGCTGCTTTAATTAAAAGGTTAAGTAAAAGGTTCCAAATTTAAATATCCTTCCCAGATTCCTGATTTTAAAAGTGTTAACAATTTATCTATAACTGTAACATGTTGTGAAAATATTAAACTTAAAATCTACAACTTTATTTGGAATGTGAAGAATTATAAAAGAAAAAATAAATTATATAACTTACTTTAATATTTGGTGTGCATTCTCATAATACTGCCTCTACCAGTTAGCTTGTTAATAATTGTCTACTTACATATTTATTTTTTAATTAGGTTCTTGCATCTCTTGTTACTTACTAGGGTGTCAAAAGACTGAGTGAATTTGTCATGACCATTATTATATCATATATTGATCATATATTTTTTTTTTCTAGCTTTAGCTGCTTTGCTTCGGGATGGTGAGACCTTGGAGGAGCTTATGAAATTGTCTCCAGAAGAGCTTCTGCTTAGATGGGCAAACTTTCATTTGGAAAACTCTGGCTGGCAAAAAATCAACAACTTTAGTGCTGACATCAAGGTACCCATGCAAAAAGCCTTAACACTTTGGAAGGATATAAGATCTTGGGGGATTTCATCCCATCTTAACTGAGGGAAAAATTCTAATAGTATACTATCAAGCCTTATTGTTTCTTGGCCTTGGTGGCTGATTTTTTTTTAATTTAGTTTCACTTATTTATTTTTGCAGTGCTAGAGATTGAACCCAGGGTCTGTGGCATGCTAGGGAAGTACTTTTCCACTGGGCCACACCCCCAGTCCTCCTAATGGAAGATTCTAGTAGAGAGGTTGAGCCAAGTCAGGAGCATGAGCACCAAGTCATTTTGTAGAAAAGAGTCAAAGAATTATAGTGGTAATATTTTGTATTCTGTGTACTGTGCATCCATACGGGATATTGAATCCAGGGATACTCTACCATTAAGATACATCCCCAATCCTTTTCTTTTGAGGCAGAGTCTTTTTTGCTGAGGCTAGCCTCAAACTTTTGATCCTCCTGCTTCTGTCTCCCAAGTAACTGGGATTACAGGCCTGCGTCACCATGCCTGACTTGCCTACTGTGGAACATAAGAGTATAAAACAGTCATGTGTGAATTTTCTATTGTTAACTGTCTTTCCCAGGCCACAGTATGTCTGTAGTAAAGACTAGAAGAGAAAGGAGGTGCCTCAAGATTCCTGTCACCTTTTTTATTCAGCTTCTGCCATGTCATATTTCCTCATCTTTAGAGGTTGAGTTCTTTGAGGGAATGATGAGCACTTTTTATTTGTCTCCTACCTCAGCCCCTGTCCCAATACCTTCCTACTAAAGCCCACCTCTAATACAATACTTACTGCATAAAAGCCCCTCGAATATTTCTTCTGTCAAATTTAATGTGGCACTCACTACTCAACCTTGAGCAGTAGAGAAAAAAGAAAAGAAAAGGAAGAATTTACTCACCACATACAACCTTTGACTTTTCACATGGAGAGGGACAAAATGCCGTAGCAAATACAGTTGACACGCTCATATTCTTGGGTTCCACGTACACTTAAATCATCTGTAGATTATTTGTATGAAGGATGTGTGTAGGTTATATGCAAATAATACACTATTTTATATACGGGGCTTAAGCATCTCAGATTTTTATGTCCAGGGGAGGAAGGTGCCCTAAAACCAATCCCCTGTGATACCAGGAGACAGCAGGTGCTCTGTTTTATCAACTGACTCAACTCTTGAAACTCCAGATGACCAGACCCAAGGAACAAACTTGAAGATCTTCGTCAGATGTCACTGAAACACTGACAGGGCTATGAAAGCAATACCCTGTGTTCGTATCAGTTTGTTCAGTGGTGAAAGGAAGCAGTGGAATACTAGCTCTACTGATTAGCAAAAATAAAGGATACCCAAATTATTAGACAGATGACCCTTTCCCCTCTTTTAACTTACACAACATATCTGGCCAGATATATAGATGTGTTCCTGAAAACCATTTGTATATGGATCCATGGTCTAGGACGTATTTTAAATGTACAAGAGGAAATTTTTTTTAATGAAGCCTGCTTTGAATTTTTTGAAATACAAATAGTTATTTGGTAATATAAAAACTAACTTCCACTTTATCTATATTCAAGTTCAAATTGTCCACTGTAAAACTCCTTTCAGGGTAGTAAATACAGACTCTGATGGGTCTACTCTACCAGTTCTTCTCAAACGCATAGGATTAAATTATAAATTGTTTATGTACATTTAGTAAGTAATTAGAAATGAAAGCACTTTTGCAACTGGAATGCACTGTTCCTTAAGAGGTAAATCCTCTGTCTACAAATGATAGAATCTGGATTGACATTTCATGAATTGCTTTGAAATGGCTTTCACTCATTGATTATCCCCATTCTTAAGAGTCTTTTATGATGCTGAGTTTTAAATTTACTTACATGGCTGGTTTAAGATGCAGCTTTTGCCAGGCATTATAGCATATGCCTATAATTCCAGAGACTTGAAAAGCTGAGACAGTAGGATTGAAAGGTTGAGGCCAGCTTCAGCAACTCAGCAAGACCCTGTCTCAAAATGAAAAAAATAAGGGCTGGGGATATATTGCAGTGGTACAGCACTCCTAAGTTCAGTCACCAGTACTACAAAGAAAAAGAAGAAGAAGAAGAATACAGCTTTCTTGGCAGCTACGAGAGATTCATATCTGGCAGATCTGGGGTTGGAACCAGTCACCCACATACTGAGCAACTTCCCCAAGGGATTAGGATGCACACAGTCTATAGAGGAAACACTCCTTTATAGCCTCTCTGGATATTCAAGACCCAATGATAGAAAACTGTCACAGCTAGACGGGTAGTCTTCAGATATGACAGAATTAAGGAATATTGAACTCAAGTTCTTGTCCTTTAGTATTTCAGAGAGGCAGAATTTTACCTGACGTGTGTGTTAAGAAACTTAGAATTTGCACTAGTACAGTGGTTTCCAAGATGTGTTCTATAGAGTTTCCACACAGTCTAATTCACCCATCCCACCCCCAAGATGAACAACTTCATTTTGTTTTATGTAGTCAAAAGATAAGAGTCTAGGAGCTTAAAACAAAGAGAGAAATTTGGGGATGGGAGCATAGCTCAGTGGTAGAACATTTAACTCTTGCCTGGCATGTGTGAGGCCCTGGGTTTAATCCCAGCACCTAAAAAAAATAAAAGAGAGAGAGAAAGAAGCTTGTTTATTTAAGTATACTCCAAATCTAAAGAGGTAAATGTTATTTTGCTAACTAAAGGGTTTCTCATTTAAATTTATAATTAAACATATTGTTCACATAGCAGATCTCTTCGCCATACATTATGGTATATATTGTGCCTTATAATGATATAACTTGTTTATCTTCTCTTTCCCTATGCTTCCTGGATCTCTGCTCTACTACTTTTTTTCCATGCTTATTTTAATTATCCAGCTTGTTGACTTCAGTAATTCAGTGAAGGTACAGAAATGTTTATTAGCATTATTGTATCAGTGATTTCAATAAATTTTAAAGTCATGTCAAAATCCAGTTCATCCATATTCAAGACAGATCAGATAGATTTAAGGCCAGATAGGTGGATTTTTCCTGGGGGAAAGATCAGTTAAATAAGAAGATAGACTATAAGGCCCAAGCCTTATATTATTCACTCTTTATAATTGTGATCTCACTGACATTTTCAATTAATTCGTAGGATTCCAAAGCCTATTTCCATCTTCTCAATCAAATTGCGCCAAAAGGACAAAAGGAAGGTGAACCACGGATAGATATTAACATGTCAGGTTTCAATGTAAGTATAGGTGCTCTTTTGAATTCTACAGCCTTACAATATTGTTGTCTATTTCTTATAAGAATACACAACCAGTGTAATTCTATATCACGTATAACCAGAAGAATGAGAAGTTATACTGTACATATGTGTAATATGTCAAAATACATTCTATTATCATGTATAACTAATCAGAACAAAATTGTTAAAAGAAAGAAAAACTAGAACCAGACAGTAGTTGAAGTAATAAAAACAGATTTTTTTAAAAAAGAATTTTTATAACTGCATGTAATAATGTTGGCAATTTTAAGCATTATTTTTTTTAAGTGTTACTGTATGTATAACTCAGGGGAAAAACTAGCTTTGATTGATTTTGATCATTTATTGGTGAGTTCCATAATTATTTATTCATTTATACGAATGAAATATTCAAAGCAAGTATGCAAAAATAAGCACTAGAGACTAGTCTCCTTCAAGTATTTTGGATTATAACCACAGTAATAGATTTAATGACTACATATTCAAAATCTATCTACATCTGTAATATTTCTTTGTTGAGTAATATGAATACATTCACAAAATCCTGATTCATGAAACCAAATTTGGGGAATCACTGTCAGGGACCATGTTTCCTGGTTATGTCACCAATTTGCTCAATGATCTTGGGCAAGTTTTGTCCTAAAATTGGATCTCACTTTGCCCACCCATGAAGGAATGGACTAGACTATTTGGTCCCAACATTTTAGAATTTTGTGTTTTTCTGTACCCTTTAGAAGCAGAATGCATTCTACTAATTAACAAAATCCACATATGTGCCCTATTATGCAGCAGAACCAAGTAGATTACATTGACCAAACTCTTTGACTCTACCTTTACCAGAACTGAATTTATAACTGACCTCTATGCTTATATTTTTTTGTGTGTGTAAAATATAAAACTCTTCGGCTCAGGTCACTCTTGGTAGGGAGAAGGGATTAAGGGAGCTGTCAGGGATGGCTGATCTGGTGTGGACTCATGGCTTGGGTAAATGGTGCCAGTATACTGATTCTGATACAGCCCTTCTCCAGCCAATCCTTCCTGACTGATCTTCCTAAAACACTTTTCTTTGTGTATTCCCGGCTCAGAATCCTATAAGGATTCCCCCACTGACTCTAGAGTTCAGTCTAAATGCCCTGCTTAGCATTTAAGGTCCTACACAATCATGTTCCATTTCTCCTCACCTGTGATATTCCCTTAGGGTTGTACCCCAGAGACTGTCTCCCCACCACCATCCAGGTGCCTCAGTCTTCTCCAAACACTCATTTTAACCTCTGATTCTCTGCTCTTCTTTTCCCCTTGTTTTTCAATGTCCTTCATTTTTTTAAGCAGTATACCTTCCTTTGGACCTAATTTTAAAATGTGAATAATGTTTTCTTTGTCTTCCTTTTTAAAATTCTTATTTGGGTTTTTTCATAATGCATTTTGGCATGAGAGATGTTATCCCAATTGAGTTAAACCTACTCAGTAGTTAAAACATCATCTGGCGCCACCTAGTGTGTTTTAGAGGTACTGCATATCCTGCAGAGCCCTCCCCCAGCTTTTTTTGCATTCAAGACAATTTTATAATAAGTACCATGTGTTAGCTAAAAGAAAGTACAATTGTATACTCAGCCTATGATTGTAGGGAATTTTTCATTATTTTTAGTATAGTCTTTTAAAAAATGTCTTCTTATTCTACTTCGACAGGAAACAGATGATTTGAAGAGAGCTGAGAGTATGCTTCAACAAGCAGATAAATTAGGTTGCAGACAGTTTGTTACCCCTGCTGATGTCGTCAGTGGAAACCCCAAACTGAACTTAGCCTTTGTGGCTAACCTGTTTAATAAATACCCAGCACTAACTAAGCCAGAGAACCAGGATATTGACTGGACTCTATTAGAAGGTAACTAATTGTTTCTCAAATGCTAATGTGTGGACTATAGAGTAGAAGCAGAGAGGCCACTGTGATATCATATTCCTAACCTAAAAAGTTTCTTTATTCACTTTGCTTTAGCAAGAATATGGTAGAAGTAGACACAATGCTGAGTAAAAACTGGCAATTGCTAAAAGAGATGAATACAAGTGATCTCTTACAATAAAGTTCTGGACTTTAAATAAATCAGCCAAGTGCAGTGATGCACGCCCATAATCCCAGCTACTTGGGAGGCTGAAGCAAAAGATTACAAGTTCAAGGGTAGCCTCAGCAATTTAATGAGGATCCATTTCAAAAGAAAAAATAAAAAGGACTAGGATGTAGCTCTCTGGTAAAGCTCCCCTGGGTTCAATACTCAATGCCAAAATAAATATAAATAAGTAAATATATATGCATATATATATATATACATGTATATATAATATCAGTTACTTTGATACATACAGATTTGAGGTGATATTGGAGAATGATTAGAGGGAAAGGAGATTATATATATAAAGTTCATAAACCTCTATGGGGCTGGGGTGTAACTTGATTGGAGAGTGCTAACCTAGCATGCTAAAGGTCCTGGGTTTAATTTCCAGCACCTCAAAAAAAAAGAGTAAAAGCTTATAAACCTAAATTGCTCAACTGTTTATTACATGGTCGTTCATTAATTTTAAAATAAATTCAACAAAATTTTTTAAAAAGCGTGAATCTAGAACGAATATTTAGAAAGAATGCTTAGAAATTAGAAAAACATAGATATGAATAAAGCAAATAAAATAAAGTAATACATGAGTTGATACTAAATGCATATACAAGAAGTTTAATGAATAACTAAATTTTTAAAATATTCTTAATAGGAGAAACTCGTGAAGAAAGAACCTTCCGTAACTGGATGAACTCTCTTGGTGTTAATCCCCACGTAAACCATCTCTATGCGTAAGCCATCCCACTGCTATTATGAACAGTAATGAACATCGTGGATGGATGCTACATAAATATTGACTGCCCTAATGATTTTTCTAAATGTTCATTTGTAGCAATTATTTATATTGGAAAATGTTGAATGGTGGTTTGCATCATTTTCCAAACTTGCAAAAGTCTGAATTCTTTACATGATCATTAACTACAAGTGATAGAACCATATAAATATCTTTATGGTACCCTAGGAAACAAGTACTTTATTTTGAAACAGTCCAGGGAATGACTTTAGCAGAGCATCCATGATGCCTCAGGGCCTTTGGTTCGCTATTTCCTCAACCCGAAATATTATTTGCCCACATATAATGGCTCATACCCTTATTTAATTCTATGTACTGTAATGTTCTTCATCCACATATATTTCATGTTCTTACTATGTTCCATACCCTTACTATTTTCCTGACTTCCATTTGCCTTTCTCTAATCAATAACCCTAGTTCCTTTTGCCTTCATAGTACATACATGCAAAAATCATATAGTATATCTGTCCATGTACTTGTTTATTGTCTATTTCTTTGGCTCTAATGGAAGAACAGGGATTTTTATCCCATGCACCTAGCCTTTAGAACACTGCCTTCTTCACAATAGACACTCAAGACATACTGTCAAGTGAATCCAATAGTCTTAGCTCTATTTTCAGCACAGATTGATAGAAAATATGAGTCTTGGGTATTATAGTTTTATATATCTTGTTTGTCTGTGGGAGTACTGTTTTTCAGGAAAGTAAAAGCTCAGCTCTCTGAAAACAATAATTAAATTATTATTTTTTAAATTGTTAGTGACCTGCAAGATGCCCTGGTAATCTTACAGCTATATGAACGAATTAAAGTTCCTGTGGACTGGAGTAAGGTTAATAAACCTCCATACCCAAAGCTTGGAGCCAACATGAAAAAGGTAGATAATTAAGTTGGTGCATGTCTTTGTTACAGACTGTTTTTATTCTCAGTGTGTTTATTTTGTTTCAAAAACTCCTCATCTTGGGGCTGGGGATATAGCTTAGTTGGTAGAGTGCTTGCCTCACATGCTCAAAGCCCTGGGTTCAATCCCCACCACCAAAAAGGAAAAAAAAAAAAAAAAAACCTCCTGATCTTGAGCTTCTTGAGAATAGGAACTGCATCTTGTTTTTGTGTGCAAATTGCACAACACACACACACTCACAAATATGTATATGCAGATTAAACAAATGAAAACCATCAACCATTCATTTACATTTATATGTTTGCAGCTAGAAAATTGCAATTATGCTGTTGAATTAGGAAAGCATCCTGCTAAATTCTCCCTGGTTGGCATTGGAGGACAAGACCTGAATGATGGGAACCCAACCTTGACCTTGGCTTTAGTCTGGCAGCTGATGAGAAGGTATAGTATAGAATTTTTACTGTTTGAGCTTCACTGTAATACAGATCTGTGATTTAGCTCTTATTGGATTTTTAATAAGTAAAAATACCAATGACTACACTTTTGAACTTCATTGTATTTAGTCTCTGAAATGAGTTAAGTCATGAATGTACGCTGGATGTTCAGTTGTTAGATTCTTCTTTGTAAATTAGGCAGCCAAACTGTGACACTTCCCTTTTCTTCATAGGAAACATGACATGTAGACTTAAGGCTCATTTAGTGGCAATAAATAAAAGTTGTCGGAGGGACTGAGAGTGTAGCTCAGTGGTAGACACCACACATATGTGCATGAGGCCCTGGATTTGATACCCATCATCAAAAAAATAAATGAACTCCTCAGAAAAAATATGAACATCCCCATGCATTCATTATGACTGGGTGCCAGCCAAAGCACAGCTTATTTTAAGTCATTCTCACTGTTAGAATAGTACAAAATGTGCCTGCACATTTAAGCCCCCTAGATCTTGTCCCCATCAATGCAACATGTAGATGAGTGGCAAGCCACTACTGCTTAAGATGTTTTCTCATATAATGTGAATCTCTTTCCATGAAACCTAAAGAAAAGGAAATAAAGCATCTTTCTCATGTTGCATTTTTCCTCATAAAGTACATTGTGACCTCTTTTTTTGCTGCTTCTTTTAGATATACCCTCAATGTCCTGGAGGATCTTGGAGAGGGTCACAAAGCTAATGATGACATCATTGTGAACTGGGTGAACAGAACATTGAGTGAAGCTGGAAAATCAACTTCCATTCAGAGTTTTAAGGTCAGAATCCATATTTGACTATTAAATATTATATTTGCTAGATATTATCTACCATTTGGAAGGAAAACCTTTGTTTACTTTGTAAGAATTAATATTGGGCCAATGGAAAAATTCTTTTTAATTTGCTGAGCTTCACTTTAGGCACTTCATATAAGGAAGCACCTGTTAATTTGTAGATGCTGAAAAGATTTGTTCTCCTTTTGTATTAGGACAAGACGATCAGCTCCAGTTTGGCAGTTGTGGATTTAATTGATGCTATCCAGCCAGGCTGCATAAACTATGATCTCGTTAAGAGTGGCAATCTAACAGAAGATGACAAGCACAATAATGCCAAGTAAGGGAGAGAGCATAATATTGTGGAAAGAACACAGGTTTTGCAACCCAGCAGATCTGAATTATAATTCAGGGTTCTGCGGCTTAAGATTAATATCACCTGAAGGAATCCTGTATTTTCTTTTTTTAAAGGTCTTAACATGATTTATTTATTTATTTAGGTACTGGGGATTGAACTCAAGGGCTTCAACATTGAGCCACATTCCAAGCCCTTTTCATTTTTTATTTTGAGACAGGGTCTCCCTAAGTTGCTTAGGGCCTCACTAAGTTGCTGAGGTTGGCCTCAAATGTCCAGTCTTCCCACCTCAGCTCCAGGATTACAGGTGTGCACCACTGCACCTGGCTAAAAGTTATTATACTTTTTTAATAGCTTTATTGAAATACCATTCACATATTGTACAATTTACCCATTGAAAGTATATAGTCATTTTTAATATATTCAAAGTTGTACAGCCATCCCCACAATCAATTTTAGAATAATTTCATCATCTAAGAAAGAAGTTTCAAGTAATCATTAGTAGTCACTATGCAAAGTGTTACCTACTTTCTGTCTTTACATATTTGCCTATTTAGGACTCTGTTTTCTCTCCTGTCACTACATATCCTTTGACCAACATCTCCCCAAATACTGAGGCTTCTGATAACCACCATTCTACTCTGTCCTTTGAGACCAGCTTTTTGGAATCCATGATGACAATAGAATACTATTCAGTTACTAAAAAGGATGAAATCCTGACATTTGCAACAGCATGGGTGAACTTGAAAATATTGTGCTAAGTGAAATAAGCCAGGCACTGAAAGACAAATACTGTATGCTCTCACTTTTTGAGTCTCAGATTCCTCATCAGAAAATGGGGGCAATAATACTTTATTTTACAGATTTCATAAAGATTAAATGAAAAGCCAGCCACAGTGGCACATGCCTATAATCCCAGTGGCTTGGGAGGGTGAGGCAGGAGGATCACAAGTTCAAAGCCAGCCTCAGCAACTTAGCAAGACCCTGTCTCTAAATAAATCATAAAAAAGGAATGGGGTACTGGGGTTGTGGCTCAGTGGTAGAGTGCTTGCCTAGCAGGTGTGAGGCACTGGGTTTGATCCTCAACACCACATAAAAATAAATAAAATAAAGGTATTGTGTTTATCGACAACTAAATAATATATTTTTTTAAAAAAAGGAATGGGGATGTAGCTCAGTGGTTAAGTGCCTCTGGATTCAATCCCCAGTACCAAAAAAAAAAAAAAAGAAAAAGAAAAGGAAAGAAATGAAAAATAGATACAAGAACCTAGTATTGTGTCTGACCTTCAAGGTTCTCGAACTTTTGAGGAACTGGGGTTGCGGCTCCTCGGTAGAGCTCTTGCCTCACATGTTTGAGGCACTGGGTTTGATTCACAGCAACACATATAAATAAATGAATAAAGGCCCATCAACAACTAAAAAAAAAAATTAAAAAGAACTCTTAAAGGGCCGGGGTTGTGGCTCAATGGTAGCGTGCTTGAGGAGCATGTGTGAGGCATCACATTAAAAAAAATAAACAAAATGAAGATATTGTGTCCATCTACAACTAAAATATATATATAAATATATATATATATATATATATATATATATTAAAAAAAAGAACTCTTGAAGCTGGGTACTATGGCGCAAATTTGTAATCCCAGCAGCGTGGGAGGCTGAGATAGGAGGATCTCAAGTTCAAAACCAGCCTCAGCAACAACCAGGTGCTGAGCAACTTAGTGAGACCCTGTCTCTAACTAAAATACAAAAATAGGACTGGGGATGTAGCTCAATGGTCGAGTGCCCCTGGGTTCAATCCCCAGTACCAAAAAAAAAAAAAAAAAAAAAAAAAAAAAAAAAAAACCTCATGGAATTGCTCTTTCCAGGAACTTGATTTTTAATTATCTTTAAAGATTTCTTTTGGAAATGCTTTCTAGATTAGCTGAGATGTGTTCCTGCAAATTTCCCTAACTAGACATGTCAGTTCTTTTGCCCTTTATTTTCTGCCCTTTCCAGGCCTTGATCCAGGCACTCTGTCCATACCTTGTAGATTCTCTCATCTCCCTTGAATATTTGGAAGTACTCACTACACCTACCTAAGCAACTTGAATTTTTGCATCTGGCTTAAGTTTTTTCATTCCATGTTTCTCAGGAGACAATCCATCACTACCTGTTCAATGAGAATATCAACATTGATTGTGCAAATCACATACATAATTTCTTTTTTTTCTTTCTTTTTTCTTTTTGTATTGTACTGGGGGAATAACCTAGGTGTGCTTTACCACTGAACTACATCCCCAGCTTTTTAATTTTTATTTATTTATTTTTAGGGGGGGTACCATGATTGAACTCAGGGGCACTCAACCACTGAGCCACATCCCCAGCTATAAAATACAAAAAATACAAATTCAAATAAATAATAAAATACAAATAAAATTTTGTATTTTATTTAGAGACAGGGTCTCACTGAGTTGCTTAGAGCTTCGCTGTTGCTGAGGCTGGCTTTGAACTCTCAATTCTCATGTCTCAGCCTCCTGAGCCGCTGGGATTACAGGCATGCACCACCGTGCCTGGTTTATTTTTATTTTGAGGCTGGATCTTGCTAAATTGCTGAGCTTGGCCTCAAACTCTGAGCCACCGTACCCAGCATGATTTCATTTTTATATGAAGTCAGTGCTATAAGCTTAATTCTCACTTCATATTAGAGGAAAGGAGTGGATAAATATTATCAGTCTGAAAATATAGCATAAAAACATGGTATAGGGCTGGGGATATAGCTCATTTGGTAGAGTGCTTGCCTCACATGCACAAGGCCCTGGGTTCAATCTCCAGCATTACTACAAAAAAAAAAAAAAAAAAAAAAAAAAAAAAACCCTGGTATAACCTAAAAGTGAACTCAAAGCCAAATGAAACAAAAAAAAAAAAAGTAATCATTCTGGTAGGCTCTTTCAGTGGGAGCTTTTTTGTATCCCAGATATGTGATTTTATGACAGGAAACATATCTCATATGGTGTCCTTGACAGACAAAAATTTTAATCTTGCTGGGCACAGTGGCACATGCCTGTAATCCCAGTGGCTCTGGAGGCTGAGACAGGAGGATCATGAGTTCAAAGCCAGCCTCAGCAAAAAAGAAAGGTGCTAAGCAACTCAGTGAGACCCTGTCTCTAAATAAAATATGAAATAGAGCTGGGGATGTGGCTCAGTAGTTGAGTGCCCCTGAGTTCCATCTCTGGTACCAAAAAGAAAAAAAAAATTTAATCTTAATTTTTGTTTCCTCAATAAATAGGTATGCAGTGTCAATGGCTAGAAGAATTGGAGCCAGAGTATATGCTCTCCCTGAAGACCTGGTGGAAGTAAAGCCCAAGATGGTCATGACTGTGTTCGCATGTTTGATGGGCAGAGGGATGAAGAGAGTGTAAAATAACCAACCTAAGTAAAACCAACCTTGTTCCCAGGTGCATGATTAGCAAGTCAGCTATTTCCAGGTGAAGTGCTCATGGCTTAAGTAAGGTTCTTTGTCATTTAAAAGACTTAGTTTGATTAACAAGACTAGCTCATCCTGAGAGCCCTCAGTGGGAAGAGTTTTAATAAAAACAGCTCCTCTTTCCCACAGTCAAAGCTGGATTTGTCAGGCAGGCACACCTGAAATGTGCTCATAGCCAAACATTTTACTCTCTCCTCCTAGAATGCTGCCCTTGATGTTTTCCATTGCTGTGTGTTATTTCTCTCTATTGTATCATTTTCCCTCTTAGAATGTCCATCTCTTGAGATTTGCTTAGATGATTGGATATGAATATTATTAGATGGTCATTTTGCTTTCCATCCACTATGTTAATTCTTATTCAAGAACTATGGTCAGAAAGTATTTGGATGTGAGTATCCTGTGCTTTGTAGTAGTGAAAATTTGCCGAAGTAACTGGCTGTGCAGAATGTAATAGAAGCTTTTCTTATTCTTTTATTCTTAAAATCAGTATCTTTTTACAGTATTCTTTCTACATGATCCTTTTTTGTACATTTAAGAATATTTTGATTACATTCAACAAGACTGCTGATTTTGCTACTTTTTTAAAGGGGTCTTCAAGTAAGTAAAAAACATACATTATAGGTAGAGGAAAAATGTACACCAAAATTTCATCTTTCCTTTCACACTCAAAATGTAAACAAAAGAAATATTTTGTCTAAATCACTTAGTTCCACATATGCTTATTTGTTTGGAAACCTGTGTCATAAAACTCTCTCTTTAAATTTTTAAAATGTTGTTTGAGGAGAGAGTGCATTCAGAACTTAAATGGGATTCGGTAGGCCAACTATGCTAAGTGTACGATATATTTTTTAATTTTACACCTAAAACAAAAAGCTGTGGTCACTAAAAAGTAAGATTATATATGTAGGATTTAATGTACTCTTGCTTTGTCAAGCTGTTTGCTATAGTTTTCAAGATCATTATGTTACTCTAACTCTGGAAAAAAAAACTGATGTAATCTGGTAGCAATGTAGTAGTTCAATAAAGGCATTTATATAATAATTAGTCTGTTCTTCCAGATTCTGTCCCTTAGTAGTATGCCAATGTTTGACGGAGTTATTTTCCCTTTTCTGATATATTCTATAAAATGGTGTTGTTCACATTTCAGCTTTTGGAACTCTAAATTAGAGGTACTAAACTAAGACGACACTGAACAAATGGGATAAAGTGATTTTCTCCAACTTTCCAAAATTTCCTTGAACTAGAGTATAGGACAGTGGCATAACAATTAACCCAGCATGCAGTGAGGCCCTGGGTTCAATCCATACCACACACAAAAATAATTTTCTTTGTAATGGAGATTGAACCCAGGGGCACTTAACCACTGAGTGACATTCCCCAGGCCTTTTTATTTTTTATTTTGAGAGAGGGTCTTGCTAAGTTGCTGAGGCTGGCCTCAAACTTGCAATCCTCCTGCCTCAGCCACTCAAGTCACTGGGATTACAGGTGTACCCACCATGTCCGACAAAAAATTTCTTATCCAATATCTTCTTTTTTCTTTCTTTCCCATCTCCCTTTTCAATGTGTTCTGATATGCAGACCCTGAAACAAGGTGGATCAGAATAGCCAGCGAAGAAAAATTATTTATGGCAGGTTTTCTCAACCATAACTTCATCACTATTGATATTTTGAGCTAGGTAATTCTCATTCAGAGGTGAGAGGAGAGACTATCTTCTACACTGTAGGAATATCCTTAGCCTCTATCTGTTGGTTGTCAGTAGCATACCCCCAGTTGTGGCAAACAAAAATATCTCCAGCCACAGCCTATTGTCCCCTGAAGCACAAAATAATATATATTTATGATCTGAAAGTGGAAAAGACTTTTCTAATATGGTACAAATCCCAAAGACACATAAGAATGATTACTTTGACAATTCTACATTCAGAGGAAAAAAAAACTCAAATTATAAATGACCAAGAGAAAAAAGTCTTCTGTAAGGAACTATGGCCCAATACTTTGAAATGTCTTTGAAACAAAATTAAAAAGGTTTATTCCAGCTGGGTGTGGTAATTCATGCCTGTAATCTCAGCAACACAGGAGGCTGAGGTAGGAGGATCTCAAATTCAAGGCCAGCCTCAGCAATTTTGCAAGGCCCTGTCATAAACAAAGAGCAAAGGAGGTAAATTGCAGAGTTATCCAAGTTAAAGCAACCAATAACTACCTACTTCCCCCAACCCCATCCCATTCCGGGGAATTGATCCCCCGGGGCACTTCAGCACTGATCTATATCCCAGCCCTTTTTTATGTTGAGGCAAAGTTATGCAAAGTTACCCAAGCTTGCCTTGAATTTGGGATCCTCCTGTCTCAGCCTCCCAAGTAGCTGGAATTATAGGCATGTGACACCACACTTGGCTGAACTATCCTTTAAAACAGACTTTATTTTTTAGTTTTAGATTCACAGTAAAACTCAACAGAAAGTGCAAAGATTTTCCATATAAACTTGCTCTCCCGCACATGCACAGCCTCCCCCACAATTAATATTTTGCATTGGAGTGGTATTTGTTACAATCAAATTTATATTGACACATAATCATTGCCACGAGTACATAGTATACTTGAGGATTCACTCTTTATTTTTAGTTATGCTAGGAATTATGTGGAAGGCCTCTTGCATGCTAGTCAAGATACTCCACACTGAGCTCTACCCTCAGCCCTCTTGGTGTTGTGTATTTCATGGCTTTGGACAAATATACAATAGCATAGATCCACCATTATATAATACAAAATAGTTTTGTTGTAGGGACAGGTGAGGCAAGGCACCGAAGAGAGCAGGAAATAGTTTAATTTGGCTGCAGCCAGGTTCAGAGGGCACAGCTTTTGCTGTTATCAATCAATCCCCTGAACCCCAAGATCAGGTAGTTTCAGAGTTTTATACCCAGCATGTAAGGAGAGGGGCTCAGAAGTTCACAGTCTGCAGAAGTTCACATAAAAGCAGCTTTTTTTTTTCCCCACTGTTCTGGGCAAGTTAACCCTTCAAGGACAACACCTGAGGAGGGGAGAGCTTCTCCACCCCCTTTTTTTTCCTCGCCCCACCCCCCACCGCCAGCTGTTACCATGGAGCCCAATTGGTAACTTATCTTTAAAATGTAAACATCTAGTAAGGGGGTGTCCAGTGTCAGGTAGGTGGCGGTGACTTGGGACAAAGCAGCCCGTGCTGGAAAGAAACATCAATCGGCAGAGCCTGGCCAATCCTGGAGTTCAGCCAGCTCCCCTGACCAACTCCAACGGGACAAAGGACCCTAAAAATCCCCTTTCCTGTCCCAAGCCCTTCCTTTCCTGCCATGATCCCCATAAAATCCCAGTCCCATCAAGTTCCCACGTGGTTTCTCCTCAGACCCTTCTCCTGTCCACTCTGTGGGTCCGATCGAGTTCCACTCCAGGAGTGATATCTCAATAAAGCCTCGTTCAGCCGCCCTTTTAAATCTGCCTCCTTTGGTCACTGCCCGCCTCGCCTGATCTGACATCCAGCACCTGGCCAGTGGCCAAGTAAAACAGGGCAACACAAAAATAGGAAGTTTATCTACATTGAACTCTTTTGCAGATGCAAGACTCTTTTGCTACAGTCCCAAAATCAGCCATGGTGAAGATTTCTGGAGAAGCCCAGTTAAGACTTTTCTGTGGAGAAAGGGGGTGCCACTATAATTTCATTGCTCTAAAAATTCTCTATGCTCTGCCTATTCATCCCTTCTTCCCAACCTATGGCAACATTTACCATAGTAGGTTTTCTATTTTCCTTTTTCCAGAATGTCATAGAATTGGAATCGTATCCTATAAGCCTCTTCAGATTGGCTTCCACTTAGTAACAAGCATTTGTTTAATAAGAGAATCACTTTTTTTTTGTTGTTGTTGAACACAATACCTTTATTTTATTTTTTTATGTGGTGCTGAGGATCAAACCCAGGGCATCACACATGCTAGGCGAGTGCCACAACCCCAGCCAGAGAATTGCTTTTTTAATGAAATTATTTTTTTACTTGTCAGATTGACAAAAAAAGGTATGGGTATACAAGCATCCCTAATACCACAGGTGGAAGGGTGATTAGTTTATAGTTTCTTGAAAGCAACTTGGTAATACTTATCAAACTAAAAACCAGTATATCCTTCAACTCTGCAGTCAACAAGTATAGCAATGTTTCTTGATAGATTTTGTATTATAATGAAGGATTAGTAAAATAAATTGTGGTCCATCTACACAATAGAGTATGTAGTTGTTTTAAGACTACTGTGGCTCCCTATATATTAACACAGGAAAATGTCCCTATATAATGACACCTTTTTTTCTGGTACTGGAGATTGAACCCAGGAGTGTTTTACCATTGAACTACATACTAAGTCTTTTTATATTTTTGAGACAGGGTCTTGCTAAATTGCTGAGGCTATCCTATAACTTGCAATCATCCTGCCTTAGCCTCCTAAATCACTGGGATTACAGGTGTATGCCACTGCACACAGATCATTTTTTTTTTTTTTTTTTTTTTGGTAATGGTAGTACATACATAGGGGGGAAAAAACTTGCCAGGCTTTCTGGCACATGCCTGTAAACCAGCTACTCAAGAGGTTGAGGAGAGAGGATTGCAAGTTTAAGGCCACCACAGTAACTTAATAAGATCCTATCTTAAAATCAAAAGTAAAAAGGGATGGGGATGTCACTCTGGTAAAGTACCCCTGGTTTCAATCCCCATAGCAAAATTTAAAAAAAAAAAAAAAAAAACTAGAACTGGGCTCAGTGGTGCATGATGTAATCCCAGTAACTCAGAAAGCTGATGCAGGAAGATCCTAAATTTAAGGCTAGCCTGGGCAACTTGGTGAGCCTAGTAAAAGGCTGTATTTTTTATTTTTTATTTTGAGGCAGGGTCTCAAAATAAAAAAAAAAGGCTGAGATCTGGCTCAGTGATGAAGTTGGCCCTGATTAATCCCCCCAGTACCAAAAACTGAATGAATGAATGATAGAAAGCCAGAGAAATGGGAGGGACTAGGCTCACTTTTTATAAAAACTCACTCTCAGAAACATTTAACTGAGGTCTCACAGGAGTAAGTACTTCATCCCTTCTGGGGATAAATGCCCCCAATGACCTTTTACTAGGCTCCAACTCTTAAAGGTCCCACCATCTCAATACTGCCACACTGGGGATCAACCTTCTAATACTTGGAACCCTTGGGGCACAAAACACAGCTAACATGTCCTATTTACATGTCACCTTGAATTGTCAGGTCCCTGTATTATACTTTAAAACAAGATACTAGCTGGGCACAGTGGCACACACCTGTAATTCCAGTGGCTCCCAAGGCAGAAACAGGAAAATTTCAAACTCAAAGCCAGCCTCAGCAACTTAGGAGACTCCGCCTCAAAATAAAAAATAAAAAGGGCTGGAGATGTAGCTCAGTGGTAAAGCACCCTGTGTTAAATATCTCCAGTACCAAAAACAAAACTCAAACCATGTTGTCTTCAAATTGGGAAAGTTTTATTTATACCCTTTTAATCTATAACTTATGTAATAATATGGTCTCATCATTCCTGCATATTAATGTTTGCATATCCTTTTACATTCTTTTATTTTCAAGTTGCCTAAGTCATGATGTTTGGAATAAGTTTACTATAGATTGCCTATAGTTTAGTTATGATTTTTATCAACTAGCAATCTATATTTTAATTCTTACATTTAGACTTTATTTATATTGAAAGTACTTAATATGTTAAGACTTAAGTGTGCCACTTTGTCATTTCGTTTGTTTGCCCATTCTACTTTTTGTCTTTCTGTTTTCTTTTTGTAAAATCTACTTGGATACTTCTTAAAATTTCATTTTGATATATCAATAGTGTTCTTGCAGGGCTAGGGTTGTAGCTCAGTGGTAGAGCACTCATGTAGCATGCATGAGGCACTGGGTTCAATCCTCAGCACCACATAAATATAAAATAAAGATATTGTGTCCACATAAAACTTAAGAATAAACATTTATTTATTTATTTTTTAGACAGAGTCTTGCTATATTGCTTAGGGCCTCAATAAGTTGCTGAGGCTGGCTTTGACTTGTGATCTTTCTGCCTCAGTCACTGGGAACATAGGTTTGCATCACCACACCCACCTTTATAATTTTTGCTTCAACATTGAAATAGTATTTTTAAAATTAATGAGAAGCTTAATCTATTGTATTTACCACCACTACACTCATTCTATTGTTTTTTTCTTCCTTCCTGAGGTCCCACCACTCTTAGGTTACAGTTTCCTTTCTGGGTTTAAAGAACTTTAAACCATTAACATTAACCATTCTTTAAGAGTATGTCGAGCTGTGTGCACTGTGGTACTTGCTTATAATCCCAGCTACTCAGAGTGAGGCAATGCCTGGGCAGTGGCGCATGCCTGTAATACCTCCCACCTTGGGAGGCTGAGGTGGGAGAATCCTAAATTCAAAGCCAGTCTCAGCAACTCAGCGAGACCCTGTCTCTAAATAAAATACAAAAAAAAGGCTGAGGATGTGGCTTAGTGGTTAAGCACCCCTGGGTTCAATCCACCATACAAAAAAAAAAAAAAAAAGAGGCAAGAGGACTGCAAATTCAAGGCCAGCCTCAGCAATTTATCAAGACCCTGTCTCAAAACTGTCTGGGGGGGGGGTGTAGCTCCATGGTAAAGTAACCTAGGTTCAATCCCCAATAGAGAGGGAAAAAAATTGTGTGTGTGTGTGTGTGTGTATGACATATAAATATTATTACCATTTTTCCCTATCAGCTTAATACCAGTGATAAGAAAAAAATATCCCCTGACATATGGAGGTTGGCCTGGAAGTCACAGCTAGGCCATGTTCTCCTGGGAGCATAAACAATTTCATAGAACACCAATCTCCAACAAGGCCTTTCTGAGAATGAAGTGAGACAAAACACACAAATGTCCAATTCCATAGAAATGAACAAATATCTCCCTCTGCTGACTAATAAGAGTAATTGCTACTGTTTTTGTTTCTCCGACCCCACCCCCTAGCCTCTTTTTAAAAATCAATCGCTGTTTAGCCTCCATATAATCTAGCATGATTTTACAATGTTCATTGTAAACAGTCTTTTTTTCTTGCAATTTTGTGGGTCAAACCTAGGGCCTCACATGCTAGGAAACACTAGCACTATGCTGTACCCCCAACTAATTTTAACTAGGCATTCTCTTAACAACTTATACCTTGTCTCCTCTTAACAACTATTCTTGATTTTTTCTGTTTTCCCAAATCCAGGCTCCAAATTGAGAATTATAAAACAATTAAGATATCTTTTATACCTAAGCTATCTTTGGTTTTCCTGAAATATCCATTAGGTGATAACAATGGACTATTTGTGTCCCATGTCCCCAAATTCATATATTGAAATCCCAACCTTCAATATGATGGTATTAGGAGGCAAAACCTTTAGGAGGTAATGAGGTCATGAGTTTGGAGCATTCATAAATGGAATCAGAGTCCTTATAAGAGACCCCAGAAAGTTTTCTCATCCTTTTTCTTCCCTATGAGGATACAAGAATGCAAAATCTGCTATCTGGAAGAGAGCCCTTGAAAGAAAAGTGACCACAACACTCGGAGCAACCAAAAGATCTTTATTGCAGCAGTGCAACAAAGAGAAAAGAAAGAAGGAGAGAGAGAGAGAAAATGGAAGAGGAGAAATGAAGAGGGAGAGAGCAAGAGCGAGAGAGAGACGGAGAGCACGTGCAAGAAAGATAAAGAGTGAGAGAGCAAGAGAGAAGGGGGGCTGGCAGGAGGGAGTTTTTATAGCCCAAATCTAATGGGGCCTCTGGGTCTGCAAGCTGCCTTGTTGGCCCAAGGGGGGTTGAGTGCTCAGCCTTGAGTGGGGTTGAATGTTCAGATTTGAGGCAAACAGGTGATAAAGGACCAGATAGAGGGGGGTTTGAGTGCGTGGGCTATCTGGCAGCCAACATCTGTTCAGCCTGCCCTGAAGACAACACAGTTCAGCCTGCTCTGCACCCAACAGCCCTCACTAGAACCAAACATGCTGGTACCCAGATCTCAGACTTCCATCCTCCAGAGCTGTGAGAAATAAATTTATGTTGTTTCTTAGCACCCAATATGGTACTCTGACTAAGGCAGTAATACAAAGATTTGCTTCTCAATTCAATAAAAGAAAGAATAATAAGAGTACATGTCCTCAATTTTTAATTAGTCAAAACTTTGACACCTTTTGTCTGCCAAAACTTAATAATAATGATTGATGGTGATGATAATGAAAATAAACTTGACAAAGAGTTTTACTACCTAAGTTAGTTATGCATGAAATATGATAGTTAACAGGGGTTCTTTACCATGGAGCTACGTCCCCAGTCCTTTTTATTTTGTATTTTGAGACAGAATCATGCTGCGTTTTGGAGGCTGGCTTCAACCTTCTATCTTCTTGTTTCAGTCTCGTGAGTTGCTGGGATTATAAGCCAGCACCACCATTCTTCTTCTTCTTTTCTTTCTTTCTTTTCCTTTTTTTACACTGGGATTTGAACCCAAGAACACTTTACTACTGAATGGACATCCCCAGACCTTTTTTTTTTAAATATTTTTTTAGTTGTAGTTGGACACAATACCTTTTATTTTATTTATTTATTTTTATGTGGTGCTGAGGATCGAACCCAGCGCCTCATGCACGTTAGGTGAGCACTCTACTGCTGAGCCACAACCCCAGCTCCAGTCCTTTTTATTTATTTTTTGATATTCCCTTTTTATGCCCCTGTGGCACTTAAACCTTCTCTCATATCATTAGTCCTGACCATCAGCCTTATGAAAATGGACTTGACTTTATATTATCATATGCTTCTGATAAGGTTATTATATTATCAGCAAGACCAGCCAGTCAAAAGCAGACAATAATATTGAGGCTTTCCTGACTATAATAATTTGTTCTCTTTAGAAACACACCATCCTGTTACCATGCGAGGGCTTGATCTGCTTGTCACAGGACAGCAGCCAATTAGTTGAGGTGGGCAAGGCAGTTGATAGAGAAAGAATTTTGTTAGAATGAGCTAGCTAATGGAAAATGGCTGGATTATCATCCTAAATCCCATCTTACTAACCACTGCAAGTAAACAGCTTATAAGAAATTTAAGGAAGTGTATTTTTAGCCAGAAATGGGTGGACATTGGAATAATCATTAATTCTGCATGGTGAACATTCTGAAGAACATTCCAGTGTTATCTGAAAATCACCAGATGCTCTGGGATCTGGAAATTTAAAGAAAGATTACTGATTAGGAGGCCTTATGACCTGATGGCCCTCTTGTTCATTTTTCCTGGACTACCTGGCTGTAGCAGTTAATATCTTAATCCTTTAGGGTTAGCTTTTCTTTAAAATTTAGAATGCCAGACAAAGGTAAAGAAAACAAAAGGCAAGTTTGCACAGGACACATTTACCTGTTAGGGAGCTTGTTCTGCTTTGCTGAACTACTTAAATCCACCTAAAATTTTGTCTACCTCAGCCTGGTGTAATGGCAGACATCTGTAATCCTAGTTATTCAAAAGGCTGAGGCAGGAGGATCACAAGTTTGAATCCATCCTGGACAATGTAGAGAAACCCTGTCTCAAAATACAAATAAATAAAATGGGCTAGAGGTATAGCTCAGTGGTAGAAAACCCTTGGGCTCAATCCCAAGTATCACTCAAATTTAAAAAATGTCTACCTCACACTAATTTATCATGTACTCAGGATAATTGTGAGATAATTTCTGATATTTAAAAATACCGGGCTGGGGATGTGGCTCAAGCGGTAGCGTGCTAGCCTGGCATGTGTGTGGCCAGGGTTCGATCCTCAGCACCACATACAAACAAAGATGTTATGTCCACCAATAACTTAAAAAAAAAATAAAATAAATATAAATAAATAAATAATAAAAATACCATCTTTCTGGTGGATCACATTTCTCTGGAACCTCTAAAATGTAATACACACATGCTTACTTAAAAACAAATTCCCAAGAGGCAATAAGTATATCTAAATCTTTACAGAATCGAGGTCTAGGCTAGAGATATGGCTCGGTTGGTAGAGTGCTTGCCTCACATGCACAAAGACATGGGTTTAATCCCAGCACCACAAAAAAAAAAAAAAAAAAAAGAATCAAGGTCCAAGAGGCCTCCCCACTTCTCAGTCAGTATTTTTTTCTACTTCAGCCTTCTTATTCCTAAAAGTTACAGAAAAACTTTTCTACTTTACTGAAAAATAATAGTCAGAAAAGTTTACTTTTCTAGTTTTCTAGTTTCTATAGTCTGTTTAGTAACAACAATAACAACACAATAAGGCACCTGAAATGTAAGTTTTACAGGGATCTTCCACTGGACCCCTGTGTACTTCTAACCACCCAAGTGAGATAACAGGTAAATAGATATGACCTGGGCCTGGTGTCCTATGTTATCAACTGTGAAAGGTCAAGCTTCTTGGCTCAGGGATGATCCTCAGGAATGATTGACTATTCTTGCATGTCTAAGTACACGGGCACTGAGGGAGAAATAGAAAGTCTGGTAGTAAATTTTCAAAACACATTATTTAATTTTAAATGCAAACTTACTTGGGATGTAAGAAAGGCAGCTGGAGGGGAGAGCAGAATGAAAAGTTACAAGCAGTTAACACCAGAGTGTAAAAATTCGTAGCTCCCAGCCAGGCATGATGATGCACACCTATAACCCCAGTGGTTCAGGAGGCTGAGGCAGCAATATCACAAATATCAAAGCCAGCCTCAGCAATTTAGCAAGGCCCTAAGCAATTTAGTGAGACCTCATCTCAAAATAAAAAATAAAAAGGGCTGGGGATGTAGTTCCGTGGTTAAGTGCCCTTGGGTTAAATCCTCACTACCAAAAAAAAAAAATATATATATATATCCCCTTGACAAACAGAAGGTGAGAAGGAAGCCCTCCGCCTCAGCCTGACCAACAGATAAACTGTGCACACGTCAATGGGGACTTTCCACAAGAGAACAAAGGGAGGTGGGGACAACTTAAAGATGTATTTCTTTAACCCAATAGGAGACAGTAAAACCTAGGTGACCTTGGGGAAGACTGTGCACCCCACGGTACTCAGCCAATGAGAAATCAAGGGAGGATCTTGCACACTAGGAGATAAAAATGCTTATTGTAACCATTCTGGAGGGTTCATGACCACCAGGTGCCCAATCTTGCAAGACCATCATTAAAGTAAAGCCTCACGTTTTGCTGTACCTTGTGTTTCTTAGTCCATTCTTTGAGTTTGGACAGGTCAGCATGTTTCTCACAAGTCCAAGATATGGAGAAGGGTTAATCTATAGTCTTACAAACTAAAACTCCCACACTTGCCAGCCTAGGCTGCAGCCACAATGGCAGAGTGAAGAGACCAGGAAAGGGACTGTCACATCCACTCTGGTCAAATCTAACAAACCAGGCAACAAGGGATCATGTGTACCCATGCTTCCCCAAGGAAGCTCCCTAGCAGCCAGGACCTTTCTAAATTCCTAAAAGACTACACTGGTCTAGAAAATGTTCTGACCCAGCTTCTGAAAGGAGGCCTATAGTTATTCTGTACACCATGGTCTTCTCACCTCAGCTTATGTTCCGCTATGGCTCACTAATGACGAGCTAGAAGCTTTGACAAAGCTCAAAGACCCTAGGATGGCCATCCTCTCACAGGGGGAGACCTTTGTCTTAGAAACTGGAAAGGGAACACTGAGCTCCAGGCTTGGAGGCTATTTTAGGATGTACCCACCAACAACTCACTGTGCTTTAGGGAATGTGGAATCATTCTTTTTTCTTTCCTGGCTATTTATTTATTTATGACACTGGGAATTGAACCCAAGGGCACTTTACCACTGAGCTACATCCTCAGCCCTATTTATTTATTTATTTATTTATTGTGGTGCTAGGGATTGAATCCAGGGCCTTGTGCATGTGAGGCAAGAACTCTACCAACTGATCTATATCCCCAGCCCCGCCCTTTTTATTTTTTATTTTGAGACACGGTCTATGTCTCGCTAAGTTGCTGAGGATCTTGCTAAATTGCTGAGGCTGGCCTTAAACTTGAGTGATTCTCTTGCAATGGCTCCTGAGTCACTGGGATTACAGGTCTGGGCCACCGCACCCAACTGTTTCCTGACTTTTTAAACAGGAGTTATTGAATATCCCACTTTGTTGTTGTTGACCCAAATTAAACACTAAAATATTAAATACTAGCATGAAATGGGAGGACACTACTGGAGCAGGGTTATTTGCCTTTCCGCTGAACAGTCCCATCTTGCTGAACAAGGTTGTTTAAACATTTTAATAATTTTTTCTGCGTGTCTTTCCTTAAAAACAAGCTGTCACTTTTCAAAATTGCCAGTGTTTTTTTTCCTCTTGAATACCCACTGCATGCTCAAATTCTTTCCTAAATTATTACTCAATTGCTATAAATTGGGAAAACAAATAGCTGAGTTATTAGAGTTGGATGGAAATAAGAAAAAAAAAGACTGATCAAGGGGGTGAGGGGCCCCTCTGGTGAATAAAATATTCAAGGGTCAGGTGCAGTGGCACATGCCTATAATCCCAGCAGCTCAGGAGACTGAGGCAGGAGGATCATGAGTCGAAAGCCAGCCTCAGCAAAAAGCAAGACACTAAGTAACTCAATGAGACCCTGTCTCTAAATAATACAGTATAGGGCTGGGGATGTGGCTCAGTGGGCAAGTGCCCCTGAGTTCAATCCCTGGTACAAAAAAAAAAAAAAAATGTATCCAAGGATTTGACATAAAATAAATAAATAAATAAAAGTTTATCCCAGAAGGCATAAACTAACTCCCTTTTCATGCATGCTGATAATGACTAAGGGCTCACTGCATAAATTGTGCACAGAAGCCAATATTATGACACTGGGCTTTTGCAAAAGAAAAGGCTTTATAGCATAGGCAACCTGCAACATAGATCTCAAATCTGCCTTCCTGATCAGTATGTAGTGTGGGAATTTATTAGAAAGGATAGGAAAGAAGTTGTTTATTAATTGAATAGTGTGCAGGGGAAATTTTAGAGTTATTTTGTACAGGCTGAAATAGTCATTATGTCTCTTCACAGGCTGCATGTTTCTTTTCTGGGGAAGTTATCATGTTCTGCTTGGGGAATTTTGAGCTTGTGAAGTCAAAAGGTCATTGAGCAGACAAACTGGCTTCTTCTGCATATGTCCATTCTTGAAAAGTCCATTCCAAATCATCCTTGAGTGGATTCTGGAGGATTTTCCTGAATGATAACTTAAGAGCTTTGTTATTTAAGGAATTTATGTCTGGGTGTATCCAGTT
Source organism: Urocitellus parryii (assembly GCF_045843805.1). Classification (NCBI taxonomy): domain Eukaryota; kingdom Metazoa; phylum Chordata; class Mammalia; order Rodentia; family Sciuridae; genus Urocitellus; species Urocitellus parryii. The sequence continues at coordinate 34,251,581 of NC_135547.1, read as the reverse complement.
CCTAGCTAATTTCAATATTTAGTAATGTCCACTTTCCTTATAAACATTAATCTACTGGAAAACATGGTCCAAAATGTGCCTCAGACCCCAACAAAAGTCATAAATAACACAACTTCAACTCTGAAAGACAAACAAGTTAATCTAAATTCATTAGCCAGGATTATTATGGACAATGACATAGTCTTTGATTACCTCTTTAACTAGTCAAGGGGAAATTTATGCTCTAGCAAAATCTTCTTTATGCACCTGTATACTACAAAACAGACTCATGAATAAGTTAAAAAATTTGATGGGGTGCTTGAGAATGGGGTATATGGCTCAGTGGTAGAGGGCTTGCCTAACATGCATAAAGCCCCAGGTTCAATTCCCAGCATAATCATTATGCAGATTAAAGCAAATGCCTTCTTCATTGACAAGAGTTTGTAGTGATTTAGAGTCATTCTTCTTGTCCTGGTGCCCAGGGGGAGACAGGTTTACCATTAAACTACACCCCAGTCCCAAAAAGTTAATTTCTACTCTTTTTTTTGGGGGGGGGGGGGAACGGGATTGAACTCAGGGGCATTAACCACTGAGACTCATCCCCAGCCCTATATTGTAATTTATTTAGAGACAGGGTCTCACTGAGTTGCTTAGCAACTCACTAAGTTGCTGAGTCTGGCTTTGAATTCACCATCCTCCTGCCTCAGCCTTCAGAGAAGCTGGGATTATAGGCATGGGCCACCCTACGGCGCCTGGCATAATTTCTACTCTTGACTTTAGAGCTTCTCCTACACCTGCTGTTTCACAAAATAATCAGCTCAAAATAATCCTTATTTTAGGGTGGCATATTTTAGGGTGACATAATCTAATCTCCTAGTCAGATTTGGGGAGTGGGATGTCCTATACCCTGTCAGTCTTAAATGTTATTCTGCAACCATTGTCCAATCAGAGAAGTCAACAATTCACCCTGCAATAAAAGGATCAGGAGACAGATGTAACTCCAAATTTAGATTATATTCTCTGAAATCTAAACTAAAATCTTAGCTAATGTGAAAATCTGTGGACACCATGGGTGAATGCTACAGGCTGACTTCATCTGCCCTTGGCCTAAAGAAGAGATGGAGGAAGAGCCAGTCATCCCCTTGACATCCAGGAGCTGGCCTGGTACAAGCAGCCAGGCCTTGGTGTTGCTAGGAGGTGACCCTGTGCTCACAACTGGGCCACAGTGACCTCTTGTTGAACATGAACAATCTCATAGAACAGCAACATCAGACAAGGCCACACTCACAATGATGGGCCTAGGGGAAAATAAGACCACTCTGCACCACTGACCTATATCCCCCGGCCCCACCCTTTTTTCTTTCTTTCTTTTATTTAATATTATTTTGAGACAAGTTCTCACTGAATTGCCCAGGCTGGCCTCAAATTTACTATCCTCCTACTTCAATCTCACCGGTAGCTGGGATTACAGGCCAGCGCCACCATGCCTGATTTGGAATCACAGACTTAATGACAAAGGAATTAGGGGATTACAGATAAGATATATGGAATCTCAAAAGAAGCTCCCATGAACCACAAGAATTCAGGAAACCTTTGAAATGCAAAACAAGAAACTCCTGAGCAACCCAGCCCATGTCCTTGACCTGTGTCCTTGCCCACAAATGTAACAGGACGTAAAGGCAACATGCACGCACTGGAAAAAATTGTGTAACTCTGCCCTGACTCCACTCTAGCTCAGTCCCTAGCTACTATTCTTCTATAATTAATAACATCCCAGACCAAGACAATGCTGTCTCTCCCTCACAAGATAGCCCACAGTCTCCCTTGATTATATATCTTTTTTAAAATTATTATTAGTTATTGATGGACCTTTATTTATTCATTTATTTATATACAGTGCTGAGAATCGAACCCAGTGCCTCACACCTACTAGGCAAGTGCTCTACCACTGAGCCCCTTGATTGTATGTTTTGCTTTACCCCAAAAGGCTTCTGTCTCATGGGGTAGCCTGCATTCTCCCATAAATGTATATCTGCTTTCCTAAATAAATATGTCTGTGTCCCTGTCTGGTACATGCTGAAATTCTTTTCTGTCACATAAGCCAAGGACTCCACTTATCCTGAGTTGAGGTTCTTCTCTATGGGATCTTCTCCAGCGACTAAACATAAATATTGTCTGATCTACCATAATGACTAACATCCTTGGCTTTTTTTTTTTTTTTCTTAGACAGGGTCTTGCTAATTTGCTGAGGTTGGCATCAAGTTTGTGATACTCCTTCCTCAGCCTCCTGAGTATCTGGGATCACAGGTGTGTACCACCACACCCAGCTACCCCCACTATGTATTCTTGTGCCCTTCTAGACAGACTTACCAAGATTCACAGTCATAGAATTACCTTTACTCTCTATGGCATCATATTCAGAGCAAATCACTAAATCTTATTCTTTCCACATTTTTTGTTGGTGCATATAGTTGTACATAATGATGGGATTTGTTGTTACATATTTGTATGTGCACACAATATAACAACATAATTTGGCCAATATCACTCCCCAGCACTTCCCCCTCCCTCCTCCCATCACACCCACTGTTCCCTTTCCTCTATTGATCTCCCTTTGATTTTTAAGAGATCCCTGCTCCCCCCACCTTTCTTTTCTTTTTTTTTTTTTTTAGTTGTAGATGGACACAGTATCTTTATTTTATTTTTTTTAATGTGGTCCTGAGGATCGAACCCAGTGCTTCACATGTGCTAGGCAAGCACTCCACCACTGAGCCCCAGCCCCAGCTCCCGGACCTTTCTTTTCCTTTTTTCTCTCTAGCTTCCACATGAGAGAAAAAGCATCTGACCCTTGACCTTCTGAGTTTGGTTTATTTCGCTTAACATAATGGTCTCTAGTTCCATCCATTTTCCTGCAAATGATATAATTTAATTTTTCTGAATAAAATTCCATTTGTATATATACCACAATTTCTTTACCTATTCATCCGTTGATGGACACCTAGGCTGGTTCCATAATTTGCTATTGTGAATTGTGTTGCTATAAACATGGGTATGCATGTATCAGTGTAGTGTGTTGACATTCTTCAGGATAAATACTAAGGATAAATATCTGGGTCATATGGTGGTTCCATGCCTAGTCTTTTGAGGAACCTCCAGACTGATTTCCACAGTGGTTGTAGTAATTTACAATCCCACCAACAGTATAAAAGAGTTCCTTTTTCTCCACATCTTCTCTAGCATTTATTATTATTTGTATTCTTTTTTTCCACTTTTTTTTTTATTTGTGGTGCTAATGTTTGAACCCAGGGCCTTGTGCACACTAGGCAAGTGCTCTACCAAGGAGCTACATCCCCAATATCTCTCTCTCTCTCTCTTTCTGGTACTTAGGATTGAACTCAGGGATACTCAAACACTGAGCCACATCCCAGCCCTATTTTATGTTTTATTTAGAGACAGGGTCTCACTGAGTTGCTCAGTGCCTTGATGTTGCTGAGGCTGGCTTCAAACCCAAGATCCTTTTGTCTCAGCCTCCCAATCCACTGGGATTACAGGCGTGCTCCACCTTCCCAGCTCTATTATTTGTATTCTTGATGATTGCCATTCTGACTGGTGTGAGATGAAATGTTAGCATAGTTTTGATTTACACTTCCCTAATTGCTAATGACGTTGAACAGTTTTTCATATTTGTTGGCCATTTGTATTTTTTTCATTTGAGAATTAGTTGTTTAACTGATTTGCCCATTTATTAATTGGGTTACTTGATTTTTTTTTTTTTTGGTGTTGAGTTTTTTGAATTCTTTATATATTCTATATATTAACCCTCTGTCAGAATTCTGAGTAGCTAGCAAAGATTTTCTCCCATTCTGTAGGTTCTCTCTTCACATTTCTAATTGTGTCCTTTGCTGTGCAGAAGTTTTTTTTTAATTTGATGCCATCCAATTTATTAACTCTTGGCATTATTCCCTGAGCTTTAGCAGTCCTAATGAGAAAATCCTTGCCTGTGCATTTATGCTGTAGTGTTTACCCTACAAGCAAAACACTAATTTTTAAATCCTTTCTAAAACCATGTAATACAATCCCAAATCTTAAAATAAGTCCTTTCTGATATTCTTTTGCAGAGGTACTGCATATTTCCTTCAACAAGCAATAAATCTCATTTGCTTCACTATAGGATTTTTCAGGGGTTGTTAACCCTGAAAGACCCTATAGTGATCTTTATAGTTGTTGATTGTTTGTAGCCAGGACAATAAAACACACTGAAGATGTTACCCTATTCATATACCTCAGAACTAGTTTCTTCTCCCCATTTCTTTCAGCCCACTCCTTTGTCTCTTCTGACTTCCCATTCTCAAAAGAGGAAAATAATTTCTGATATACCTGTTTCATCCTTGGGAAGAGTTCGAAGAACTTAGTATGCAATTAATTATTGTAAAGGTCTGTGGGATTTTTGTTGTTTGTTTGTTTGTTTGTTTGTTTGTTTTTTTGTTTTAGGGATTAAAACCTGGGCCTTAGCACATGCTAGGGAAGTATTCTACCAACTGAGTTACACCCCCAGTCCATAAAAGCTAAACTGTGAATAATTGTTCTAATTGAAATTTGGAATCAGTTCTTCTCTGAAATGGCCCATATTCAAGAAGTTTACTGAGGATTCCTAAGACTTCTTTTCTCTCTTTTTTTATTTCATCAGTGCTTCTGGGGATTGAACCCAGCATGTAAGGTAAGTGCTCTACCAACTAAACTACATCCCCAGCCCTGTGGGACTTCCTTTCAAAAATATCTTTTCTGCTGGGTTCGGTGGTGCAGGCCTGTAATTTCAATGGTTACGGGGCTGAGACAGGAGGATTGCCAGCCTCAGCAAGGGCAAGGCGCTAAGCAAGTCAGTGAGACCCTGTATAAGGTCCTTGTTTAACATCTGGATGGCCATCTTAAGTGGCAGCCGCCATTTTAAGGAAAAAGTTTCGATTTCCCACCTAAGGGCGTTTCTGAGAAAGGCTCACTACTCCCTCATACCAACCCAACCCTTCAGCACCCACATTAGGACCCGCTGGGCTCTGATTCCTGAGCCTCCCGGACAGAAGTCCCAGAACTCAAGCCTGTTTTTCCTCTCTCTCCTATAGAGAGATGGCCTTTATTTGTCAGCTCTGACAAATAGACTGTCCTTTGTATCTCTATCTGATCTCTGTCTTTCATTTCTCACCTGTCTCTCGATCCTCGCTTTCCCTTTACCCTGTCTCTAAATAAAATACAAAATAATATTGTAGGGACAAACAAGGCAAGGCATGGAAGATAGCAGGAAACAGTTTTATTTGGCTGCAGCCAGGTTCAGAGGGTACAGACTTTGCTGTAATCAATCAATCCCCTGAACCCCGAGTTCAGGGAGTTTCAGAGTTTTATACCCAGCATGTAAGGGGAGGGGCTCAGAAGTTCACAGTCTGCAGAAGTTCACATAAAAGCAGCTTTTTCTTTCACTGTTCTGGGCAAGTTAACTCTTCAAGGACAACACCTGAGAAGGGGAGAGCTTCTTCTCCCCTTTCTTTCCTCCCCCTGCCAGCTGTTACCATGGAGCCCATTTGTAACTTATCTTTAAAATGTAGACATCTCTGTGAAGCCCAGCTCAAGACCAGAGGCCTTGTTTGCACATTTCTTCAAAGTACTATACTGGATACGTTTGTGAAAAACTAGTAAGGGGGTATCCAGCACCTGGAGTGCTGGTATCTTCTCGGCCAGTGGCCAAGTAAACAGGGCGACATGAAAATAGGAAGTTTATCTACAATGGACTCTTTTGCTGACAGTCCTAAAATCAGCCATGGTGAAGAGGGCTTTTCTGTGGAGAAAGGGGGTGCCACTTCAATAAGGCTGGGGATGTGGCTCAGTGGCCGAGTGCCCCTGAGTTCAATCCCTGGTACCCTCCCACCACCCCCCCCCAAAAAAAAATCTTTTCTTCAAAAGTGGACTCTGAATCCACCTTGAATTTCCATTAAAATGCTCAGATTTTCTTTTTTTTTTTCCTGAGTAAAGAGAAGTGGTATTTGTTTGTTTGTTTGTTTTTGGCAGGGGGAAATGGAACCCAGAGGTTCTTTGCCACTGAGCTGCATCCCTAGCCTATTTATTTATTTATTTAAGGCAAGATCTCCCTAAATTGCTGAAGGTCTCTCTAAATTGACTAGGCTGGCCTCAAACTTTCAATTCTCCTCGCTCAGCCTCTGGAGTTGTTGGGATTAAGGCATGCTTTACCTCCCAGGTAGTTGAGTGTGGAGAGAGATTTTACTGAGGAAAGACTTATCACTATGGAAACAATCTAGATGATCAAAATTACATTCACTTAATATCATTGTCAAAATAAGGATTAATTTAAGAAGATAGGCACATGGAGAAGTGTTCTCAGAACTTGGTGAATTCCTTTTGTTTTGCCTGGGGTTGGTTAGCATTACCACTTAGGGGTTTTCTGAGCCAGCTTCATGTTATACTCAGGTTGAGGATGTCTGGCCATCTAGTGGCCAAATTGCAAAGTGCGCCTAGTTTATTAAAATTGAACAGGATACTTGGATTTAGTTGGAATACTAAGAAAACCTCATGCATTTCAAAATGCAAAACACACCCTAAGAGGCTGGGGTTGTGGCTTAGTGGTAGAGCACTTGCCTGGCACGTGTGGGGTTCTGGGTTCGATCTTCAGCACCACATTAAAAAAATGAAGGTATTGTGTCCCTTCATTTTTTTATGACTGAAACACACACACACACACACACACACACACACACACAGACCCTGGGCTCCACACCCAGCAACACACACACACACACACACACACACACACACACACAAACGGGGGTGAGGAATAGTCTGACTTTGCTGAGAAAACAAAAATCTTCATATGGGAAAGCTAATGATTTGACTTTGAAGCTGAGGGTCCCGTTTACCATGACTATGTATGACAATGTGTTTTTTGCCTTAAAATAAAAACATTTAGGAGCTGGAGCTGTAGCTCAGTAGCAGAATGCTTGCCTGGAATGCATGAGGCACTGAGTTCAATCCTCAGCACCACATAAAAATAAATAAATAAAATAAAGGCATTGTGTACAACAGCAAAAAAAAATTTTTTTAATCTAGGCATTTAGGAACTGGACAGGTGAGCAGGTAGATTTTAACCTGTGCTTATCCTACACCCTGCAAGAGTGCAGCCAAGCAAGGAGGAAACATAATTTTTGGCCCAGGAAGCCACAGATAATTGTGGAGTTCTAAGAAATACAGAACCCAAAGAGGAGATTTTTTTTTTTTGGTACTGGGGATTGAACTCAGGGGTACTGGACCACTGAGCCACATCCCCAGCCCTATTTTGTATTTTATTTAGAGACAGGGTCTCACTGAGTTGCTTAGCGCCTAGCCTCGCCATTGCTGAGGCTGGCTTTGAACTGTGATTTTCCTAACTCAGCCTCCCTGAGCCCCTAAGATTACAGGAGTGTGCCATGGCACTCTGCAGAAAGGGGATCTTGATGCATTGAGATTAGAGCTTGGAAAATAAAATCTGTCCACAGACAGATACTGCAACATGAGGGGACCTGATCCTCAGGGCTCTGAGAGGAGGTGAAACTGGAAAGAATAGGACCAAATCATAAACCAAGTCAAGAAGATCCTGGCCCCTAAATGAGAAAGGAATTAGAGCTAGGTATAGTGGCACATGCCTGTAATCAGTGACTCAGGGGGCTGAGGCAGGAGGATTGCAAGTTCTAGACCAGCCTCAGAAAAATAGCAAGACCCTCTCTCAAATTTTGAAATAAGAAGGGTTGAGGAGGGAACTCAGTGGCAAAGTGTCCCTCAGTTCAAAATAAACGACAGAGAGAGAGAGAGAGAGAGAGAGAGAGAGAGAGAGAGAGAGAGAGGAATTAGATTATACTAAGCTTGGTTTTATTGGACAGGCTAAGCTCAAAACTGGACAAGCACAGAGAAGGAAAGTTGGAGCTAGAGCAAGGGCAAGGTAGTTGAGAAGCATCAAGTGCAGGTAAAGCTGGTCTCCACTGTAAGGTGAAAATTATAAAAAACAAAACAACAACAACAATTAAAAAAAAAAAAAAACACTTAAAGCATGGAGAGAACAAAGGATTTGCAGCCTGGGAGCCCCACAAATGTGCATCCATTCTATTCACCCTGGACAAACCATTCAACTTCTCAACCTTGGTTTCCTGGCAAAATCAGTAGTTTTTGAATCTGTCTGTCCAGGAAATGGGGACAGAAAAAAAGGTCTTGACTTGGTTCTCTACCTAGGGGAATGGTCACTAATTCCTAAAGTGAAGAGGAGAGAAACAGAGGAATCCCATAAAGGGGACCTTGAGATTCATAGCCCAAGTGTTTGTGGTTTAATTCCCCCTGGGAGGAGTTGGAAGCTCTTTTCCCTTCCCACTTTCTCCCAGGTAGCAGTGTTAATTCCTCCCCCAAATCACTCCTCACCTGGAGAAGACAGCTGCCTGGCAAGGTTGATGCACCTTTCCTTCCCCTGTCCTGATAACTCCCACCTACTTTTTCCTAAACAGCAAAGGAAAGGATAAGAAAAACAGGGCTCTGAATCAGACCTGAGAAAGCTGGAAGTAGCGGCCAGCAAGTGGTCATAGGAGAGCTTGACATGGTGAGACTGCTAGAGAGTAATGGAAATGAGGTGGGAAATTTTGAGGAGATAGTGTAACAGGGACTTAGGCTGCTGTTGAATTATGAAAATGCAAATTAAAACTACACTATGATTTTATCTCCAGTCAGAATGGCAATTATCAAGGACACAAATAATAATGAACACTGGCAAGGATATGGGGAAAGAAGCACACTCTTAAATTATTGGTGGGACTGCAAATTAGTACAGCCACTCTGGAAAGCATTGTGGATATTCCTCCAAAAACTAGGAATAAAACCTCATATGACCCAACTATCCCACTCCTCTGTACATATCTGAAAGATCTAAAACCAGCATACTATAGGGATACAGACACTTCAATGTTTATAGCAGCACAATTCACAATAGACAATTTATGGTATCAGCCCAGAACCCATCAATAGATGAATGGATCAAGAAAATGTGATATATATACACAATGGAGTTCTACTCAGCCATAAAGAAGAATGAAATAATGTCATTTGCCAGCAAATGGATGGAAATGGAGAACATCATGCTAAGTAAAATGAGTCAGACTCAGAAAATCAAGGGTCAAATGTTTTCTCTCATGTGTGGAAGCTAGAGAAAAATAAGGAAAAGAAAGTAGGGGGATTGGAGATCATGAATATATAAGGAAGATCAGTGGAGTAAAAGGGGAATGGAAGGGAGGGAAGAAGGAAGAGAAAGGGGAAGATATAAGGAATGAATTTAACAAAATCATATTATATGCCTATATAAAGGTACCAAAAGGATTTTCACCTTTTTTAAAATTTATTTTTTAGTTGTAGTTGGACACAATATCTTTATTTTATTTTTATGTGGTGCTGAGGATCAAACCCAGGGCCTCACACGTACTAGGCAGGCACTTTGCCGCTGAGCCACAGTCCCAGCCCCAGGACTTTCACCTTTATGCATATATAGAAAGTGCTAATCAAAAATAAATAAATTGGAGGCTGGGGTAGTGGCTCAGCAGTAGAGTGCTCACCTAGCAAATGTGGGGCACTGGGTTCAACCCTCAGCACCACATAAAAATAAATAAATAGAATAAAGGTATAAGATAAATAGATAAATTGGCCTGGCACGGTGGCACACACCTGTAATCACAGTGGCTAGGGAGGCTGAGACAGGAGGATCACAAATTCAAAACCAGCCTCAGCAAAGGCAAGGCACCAAGCAACTCAGTGAGACCCTGTCTCTATATAAAATACAAAATAGGGCTGGGGATGTGGCTCAGTGGTAGAATTCCCCTGAGTTCAATCACTGGTACCCCAAAATAAATAAATAGATAAATAAATTGCTGTTGCCATGGCACACCCCTGTAATCCCAGCAGCTCAGGAGGCTGAGGCAGGAAAATTGTAATTCCAAAGCCAGCCTCAGCAATTTAGCAATGCCCTAAGGAACTTAGTGAGACCCTGTCTCAAAATAAAAAAAATAAGAAACAGCTGAGGATGTGGCTCAGCGGTGAAACACCCCTGGGTAAAATCCCTGGTACCAATAAATAAATAATTAAAAGGAAGGTCAGTAGAGTAGAGGAGGGAGAACAGGGAGAAGGAGGAGAGGAGGAAAAGAAGGGGAATACGGATTGAAATAAAATTCCTTTCATGTATGATTTTGTCAAAATGCATCAAATCAACTACTACATATAATTATAATGCTCTAATAAAAATAAAATTTAAAAAAGAAAGGCTGATTGGATAAAAACGGGAACTCTTCACTCAGGCATGCAGATGCCCAATGGGTAATTAAAAGCAGGATAAAGCTTGGTATCTCTGCCTTCATTTTTTTTTTCTGCCTTCATTTTGCATCATATCTCTTTTATTATCTTAAACGTTGTGACTCTCTCAGCTCTACACATAATCATGTTAATCATTTAAGTAGTGTTCTAAATTTATCTCATCCTTCTTGAACCCAGACAAGATTTGCAGCATCTTGTTTCAGACCCCCTCAAGTGGCACTTAAAAGATTTTGTCTTTCCACGGGACTAGGCATCATGGTGCAGGTTTGTAATCCCAGTAATTTGGGAGGAGGATTGAAAGTTCAAGACCAGCCTCAGCAAATTAGAGAGTGTTGGGTGTGTGGGAGACTCTCCCTTCTCAGAGAACATCAAGGAATCCCTTACCCCTCCCCCTCCTCTCTGAAGAGCGCCAAATTCAAAAGTTTCCTCGACCAATCCCCACAGGACACAGTGTCCGCTTGCTGTTCCTGAGTTTGTAAGCACAAGCTCTCTTCTCTCTGCCCTCTGCCCTTTTCCTCTCTTCCTCTTTTTTCTCTTCCTCTCTGCCCTTTCTCATTTCTCTCTGCTCTCTTCCTCTGCTTTCTTTCTCTCTGCCTCTCCTTTTCTTCCCCTTTGGGCAGCCCCCCAATAAAGTCTCTTGGTTGAATCTCCGTCTCCGGGTGAGTCACTTGCCTTTCAGAGAGGCCCTAAGCAACGTAGTGAGACCCTGTCTCAAAATAAAAAATAAAAAGGGCTGGGGATGTGGTTCACTTGTAAGACACCACTGGGTTAAATCCCCAGTCCCCACTCCCCCCCCCAAAAAAAATCAACAACAACAAAAACTAAAAAGGGCTGGGGATGTAGCTCAATGATAAAACACCCCTGGGTTCAATCCCCTGTAACCCCCAAATTTTTTTTAAGATTTTGTCCTTCCAAATCACCCCATGATGAAACTGTTCCCTTAAGCAGGAGCGGTCATCTTGTAAAAACTGGATTGCTCCCTTCTAGGTTCCTAGATCTGATGGATAAACATCCTGACCAACAAACTAAAACTGCCCTCTCAGGGGATAAGGACTTTGGAGGAATATCCTAGAGGAAGGAGAACTGAGAGAATGATCAACCAGACTATAGTTTGACCAAGACTGTTTTATTATGCATACCTCTTGTCCCCTTCCCTAATTCTTCCTGAATTTAAATCTAAAGCTCCTGTCAGCAACCCAAAGACAAGGATAATTTGCTAGATCTCACTTTCCCAATATGGACATATTGATTTAAAAAAGTTTTCTTCTTCTGTGTGACTTTTGGGGCAAGTGGCCTGACCTGGTTTGTTGAGACTCTATTCAGGCCTCAGTCCTAGGATTCCCTTAACAACAGAGGCATTCAAGAGGCATTTGTGCGTCTGGGGATATAGCTCAATGGTAGTTATGTGTGAGACCCTGGGTTAAACCCCAGCAGTGCAAAAATACATACATACATACATACATACATACATACATACATACATACCATACCCTCTTTGGGATTTGGCTTACAATTTTACTTTCTACCATGATTCTAGTTTTGCAATAAGACGCCTAGATCAGGGCTGGGGATGTGGCTCAAGCGATAGCCTGCTCGCCTGGCATGCGTGTGACGCTGGGTTGGACCCTCAGCACCACATACAAATAAAGATGTTGTGTCTGCCGAAAACTAAAAAATAAATATTAAAAAATTCTCTCTCTCTCTCTCTCTCTCTCTCTCTCGCTAAAGAAAAAAAATCCGCCTAGATCAGACATCAGTAAGAGAAAGTATAATAAAAAAAAATTTCTCTTTCAGAAGTCTGTATTAATCATGCCTTTTTATGCAGTAATTCTGATGCTGTGCTTTCCTAAGGATTTGCTGAGCCCAGAGACACTGCCTTTCCCAGAGCTAAACAATTCCTAGGATAGTAAACAACTGCTTGAGAAGCATATTTTTCATTTGCAAATTAACCAATCTCAAGCCCACCCCCCTCAACCCCCCTCCCCTACTGGGCTCCTATACTTCGGACCAATAATCCTCTTCACTAATCACCTTAGGGCCAGGCAACAGAGGAAGCTAGTCCTCCTCTACATCCTAGACCTGTGGAGTCATTCAAACTAGCCAGTTCTAAACCTGTTAAACCCTGACTCACTCCCTTTCTTCCCACAGAAACCATAACAAAGGCCTCTGCTTAGGTTTTTTTCCCCATTTCCCTCTGCTATTGACCAATCCTGGTGATTCCAGTGTTGCAGTTTTCCTCTTGGGAACTATAAACAAGGAACTATATTCTTAATAAATTATCTTCTAAACAGTTGGTCTCACCATAGCTGAAAATAATAGAACCTACTTTGTGTGTGTGTGTGTGTGTGTGTGTGTGTGTGCACATGCGTCTGTGTGGTGCTGGAGACACAACCCAGGGCCTCACACATGTGAAACTACTACCTAAATCCCCAGCACCCTCCCCCAACCTTTTTTTTTTCCAGTACTAGAGATTGAACCCAGGGGTGCTCTACTACTGAGCTACATGCCCAGTTCCTTTTATTTTGTATTTTAAGACAGGGTCTCACTAAATTGCCCAGTCAAGTCGCAAACTTGCCATTCTCCTGCCTCTGCCTCCTCAGTAACTGGGATTACAAGTGTGCACCACCACACCCAACATGAGGGATTCTTTTTTTGCATGTTTATCATAAAATCAATTTTTTTTCTTTGTTTTGGAATAGTTTTTCACAATTCCTTTGATGAGGATGTCTTCTTTTCTAGAAGTAGAGTGTTAGCAGAAGTCATTGCATAGAATTTATATGCTAATCATTGCTGGGTGCAATGGTGTACTCCTGTAATCCCAGCAATTTGCAAAACCCAGGCAGGAGGACTGCAAATTGCAGGCCAGCATCAGAAATTTAGCAAGACCCTAAGCAACTCAGCGATACCCTGTCTCAAAATAAGAAATATAAAGGGCTGGGGATGTAACTCAGTGGTAAAGTGCCCCTGGAATCACTCCTCAGTGCCAAATAAATAAATAAGTAATAAAAATAAAATGTTTATCATTTATCTATACAAGTCTTTTGCACGTACTGCTAGGTCTTTAGAAGTTGATAAATTGGAGTTTAATACATCCATGCTGGGAATTGAACCCAGAGTCTTATGCATACTAGATAATCACTCTATCACTGAAGTATACCCCCAACTCCTCAACATATAATAAATTTGTATTACAGGAGCATAGCCCCTCAGGTTGCTCATAAATTTCAGGATCTTTCCAAAGACAATCCACAGGCAAATAGAGGGCCATCCCCAACACCAACTCCCCACTATCCCTTCTACCTGGATAATAGGATTATTCAACTTCTAACTTTACTATACTTAACTGTTTAAACAAATTACTATATGAGAATGCTCAAATTTATGCCTCTCAATAAAAATTAGAATTTTTCTATTGCACCGTGAATTGTCTAGCATCCAAAAAGAGATGCTACACAAAATCAGATGGCAGAATTATATACACTACAATGGCATTATCCCTGCACTGGCTAACCAAAACACACATGTAAAATATTACAAGTGGAATGTGCAAGGTTAAAATGCAGTGGTGTTTGCATGTATTTTGGCACATATCCACCATTATAGGTACCATACACAAGTGCAGTATTATGCCAGAAAGACCATCTGGCCAGGTGCAATGGCGCACACCTGTAATCTCAGCACCTCAGGAGGATTGCAAGTTCAAAGCCATCTTCAGCAACAGCGAGGCGCTAAGTAACTCAGTAAAACTCTGTCTCTAAATAAACTACAAAATAGGTCTAGGGATGTGGCTCAGTGGTCTAGTGCCCCTGAGTTCAACACCTGGTAGCAAAAAAAAAAAAAAAAAAAAAAAAAAAAAAAAAAAAGACCATCTGAATGGTGAACTCTTCTAAAGCATCCTGTTCCAGCCCCTACCTCTGCCAGTTCTCAAAATAGGTCCAAATAAGCCTGAATATTTATAATGAACACTCTCAAGTCCTGTCATAGAAAGATAACACATTTATTTATTTTGGTGCCAAGGATCAAACCCAGGTCCTTATACATGCAGGGCAAGCACTCTACCAACTGAGCTATATCCCAAGCACCACATGTCTTATTTGATCTTGGTTGCCAATGCCATCTCAAGCCAGGAGAACACACACACAGGATGACCTCAAATTCTTTCCCAGATCTGAGTCTTCATTCACATCTGGCTACCCTGATAGCCTTGAAAGATCTCTGGTTACTGAAGAAGCCTTATCTTTCTGTACTCCAAGTTAAGCACTAATAACATAGCCAAGGTACTAATTGAAGACTAATGGACACACAATTTCTACCAAACCTGAACAAGTTGAACTAAGATATTTCAGAAAGTCTTGCCTCTAAAACTCAGGAATTCTGCTTTAATTAAATAATGGCTCTGAGCCTAAACTGGTTCAGGGGTGTTGGAACTTATCAAATTAAGTTGATCTTTCCAATTGCACAGGGAGGATTCTCACAATCATCACAATTAACAATGAATAGCTATTGAGTATACATGGACACAGTGCCTACCCCAATATTAACAAAGAAGGTTTTGATGGTACAGGGAAGATAGTAATGCTGCTGAAAGGCATATTTGTAACATGTGACCAATGCTGCCAGTGGACCAGACTTAGGACCTTGACACAAGGCACTGTGTCAGGGTACTGTAGCAGAACCCCTTGGTGGTGTTTCCATCTGCACAGGTGGTGGAACGGAAGCAGGTTCCCAGAATGTAGTCCCACAAGACCGTGTCTAAGGCCCATTCCCAGAAGCAGCAACAGAAGGAGCTGCTTCTGATGTCCCTGTCCCATAAACCCAGATCTAAGTCTTCATTCACATCTGGCTACCCTGGGAAGAGGCGGGGCTTTGCTAAAATATAAAGCTTTTCCTGGGGACAGAAGGCAGAGATGATGTGTTCTTGAGAGTTGTCTATCCCCATTTTTCTTCCTGCTTCAGAGCAGGACCTTAACTTCCTTTTCCATCTCATGGAGGAGTTTTTTTCAGTACAATCTGCTGGGTTTTATTATTTTTATTTTATTTTTTGCATTATGCAGAATAAGTGTCCCCTTTGGAATTTGTTTCTGTCACTATGAAACTCTTTGAGTCTGTCTCAGTAAAAGGATATTGGTAATTACCCACCTTTTTGTTTCCACCCACAACAGTGTAATGACTACAGTTAAGTTCAGGCCATTTCTGGAAAAGCAAAGGAAGATCCTGTTGGAAGGAAGGTCGCAGGATAATTCACCCAAAAGTTTTCTTCTTTTTGCCATCTGGAGTGCATAAAGGTGTTGCCAGTTGACAAGCTGAAAAGTATTACTCTTAGTAATTTGAAATTTGATGCTATCAAGGATTGATCCAACCTAAAAGCCCCACAAAAAATAACTGGTCAGTGGTTACACATTGTGTCACTAAGTGCAGAGAACTAGAATTTCTTGTTTGAATCTTATGGCAACTTATCTTAGGACAACAAATTTTATTTAAACAAAATTCAAAATGCTACTGCATTTTTCTCTTTTTTTATGTGGTTCTGGGGATTGAACCCAGGGCCTTGTGCATGCAAGGTAAGCACTCTACCAACTGAACTTATACTCTCAGCCCACCTAATCTCTTCTTGAACACTTTATACCTATGTTGTCTTTGGAAAGAATCCTAAATTTTTCATTTTATTAGGTTTCAGGGCAGTAACTCATTTTTAGTGGGGAGGGTACCAGAGATTGAACTCAGGGGCACTCAACCACTGAGCCACATCCCCAGCCCTATTTTGTGTTTTTATTAGAGACAGGGTGTCACTGAGTTGCTTAGCGCCTCACTGTTGCTGAGGCTGGCTTTGAACTTGAGATCCTCCTGCCTTAGTCTCTCAAACTTCTGGGATTACAGGTGTATGCCACCATGCCCGGTTGCTAGTGAAATTTTTAAAAGTATATAGTCCTTTGGCATCGTGCTTACAAAAGGAATTGAATTTTTATTTGCTAGTAATTTATATAAAGAGTTTAGAACTTTTTTTTTTTCTTTTTGGTACTGGGGATTGAATCCAGTGGCATTTTGCCACTGAGCTACATCCGCACCCTTTTTATTTTTATTGGGGGACAGGGTCTTGCTAAGTTGCCAAGGTTACCAAGGCTGGTGTTGAATTTATGATTCTTTCTTAGCCTCTTCAGTAGCTGACATTACAGGTGTGTACCACTGGGCCCTGCTAGAGTTTTCATTTTTCCAGTTATCTCAAACGCATTTGTATTTATTTGTAATGCACTGAGGACAGAGAGTTAATTAAGTAAATAAGGCTGTGCTTGGCCTAAATCAGTGTCCAATCTTCATCTGTCCTTGAAGTCCAGGAGTCCAGATCACTACAAGTTGGCACTAGCTGTGAATTTTCTTTAATACCAAATTAAACTATCTTTAATTTTCTTATAATACCATGACTTGAACAACAAAACAAGTATTATTAAATACCTTTGCTACAGATAAAACTGGAAGGTGTAAACCCCATATTTACCTCATACAGTTTCCTTCTCCTGCTCAGTTGTTGCATAGAATATGGAACTAGTCATCATTATTGATATCTTATTGGTTGTATTGATAGCTTATTAACTGTATTCTCTCAGTCTCCCCTAGTAGAATGTGAACTCCATTTGAGCAGGGACTTATTTTTGTCTCTTTCAGGGCTGTACTTCCAACATGAAAAACATGACTGACATATAGTAGGTGCTCAACAAATGTTATTGAAGGAATTAATGAAAGTCATCTTTGGCCAAATACCCTAACACTTATACCATTCCCAGAAATGACCCTGTTAACACTATAGTGTGCTTCTTTCATAATTTTCTTCCACATATATATGTTCTGATACAAGTCTCCATTAAAAATGAATACCATGTCCCTCAAATAAGGTGCTGAATATTTCTACAAGTTTTCTTTCTTTCTTTCTTTCTTTCTTTCTTTCTTTCTTTCTTTCTTTCTTTCTTTCTTTCTCTCTTTCTTTTTAAGATACTGGGGATCAACTCAGGGTCTTGTGCATATCAGGCAAACACTCTACCAGTGAGTTATACTCCCAGCCCTCTACAATTCTTTATTTTTTAATTTTTTATTTTTAGGTGAACACAATATCTTTATTTTATTTTTGTGTGGTGCTGAGAAATCAAACCCAGTGCCTCATGAATGCCAGGCGAGAGCACTACCACTTGAGCCACATCCCCAGCTCCCTCTACAATTCTTTAACAAAAATTACCTTTCTCCATTCCCACTTGGAGACATAACCAATTAAAGCTATAAATGTAGCTATAATCAGTTCTTTTAATTTTGGTATTTTTCACTCATATTTCTCAGTAATGTAGTTACATTATAATTTAATTATTCTTGTTTACTTTATTTATTTATTTTTTGTACCAGGAATTGAGCCCAGAGGCACTTAACAACTGAGTCACATCCCTAGTCTTTCTTATTTATTTTACTTTGAGACATGATCTTTCTAAAATTGCTTAAGACTTCACTAAATTGTTGAGGCTTGCCTCAAACTTGCAGTCCTCCTGTCTCAGCCTCCCAGGTTGCTGGGATTACAAG
Organism: Urocitellus parryii; assembly: GCF_045843805.1. Taxonomy (NCBI): domain Eukaryota; kingdom Metazoa; phylum Chordata; class Mammalia; order Rodentia; family Sciuridae; genus Urocitellus; species Urocitellus parryii. The sequence continues at coordinate 34,233,674 of NC_135547.1, read as the reverse complement.
TGTGCACCACCACACCCCTCTCTTATTTACTCTTTACCATGGATACTTTTAAACAAAATAAATGGAACAATATATGGAAAACTTCACATATCCATGAACCAGCTTAATAGTAATGAATATTTAACCAATAATATTTTATTTGCTATTTTTTTTACTAAAGTTGTATTTTTTTTCTTTTTTCTTTTGTACTGGGGATTTAACCTAGGGGCTCTTCACCACAGAACTACATCCCCAGTCCCTCAGTCCTTTTTTTTTTTTTTTTCAGACAGGGTCCCACTAAGTTTCTGAGTTGGCCTCGATCTTGGGAACTTGGGATCCTTCTTCCTTCTGCCTCAGCCTTGTGAGTTGCTGGATTACAAGCATGCACCATTGCACAGGGCTTTACTGGATTATTTCAGATTATATTCCAAGTATCATATAATTTTATGCATGAAATCAAACAAATTATACAATTCTTAGTCTATTTTATTTTTATTATTATTATTTGGTATGAGGGACTGAACTCAGGGGCACTTTACCACTGAGCTGGATCCTCAGTTCTTTTTATTTATCTTTTAAATTTTTTTAATATTTATTTTTTATTTGTAGGTGGACACAATATCTTTATTTCATTTTTATGTGGTGCTTAGGTTCGAAGCCAGTGCCTCATATGTGCTAGGTGAGCACTCTACCACTGAGCCACAACCCCAGCCCCTATCTTTTTAAATTTTGAGACAGGTTCTCACTAAGTTGCTGAGGCTGGTCTCAAATTTGTGATCCTCTTGTCTCAGCTTCCCAAGTCACCGGGATTACAGATATGCACCACTGTGTCAGGTGTCCATACACTCTATTTTAATATACATTCTAACTGATAAGGACTTTGGATAAAATGATTAAAATAGCATTACTGTATTTAATAACATTATAGTTATTCTCTAATGACACACGAAAACTTCCATTTCCAATTTTCCTGTTTGACCTAAATGTATCTCTTAAATTTAATGTGCTATTATTAGGATTCAAAAATTATTGTACATGAAATTGTCAAATAAATATTTCCTGTTCTTCTTTTAATCTACAACACATCCTCCCCTTTTGTCTTTGTTATTCCTTTAAAGAGAGACATTATTATTATTATTATTATTTTGCCAGTACTGTGGATTGAACCCAATTTCTCATGTATGCTAGGTAAGAATCCTATCACTGAACTATATCCCCAGCCTGTGTGTGTGTGTGTGTGTGTGTGTGTGTGTGTGTGTGTACATCAGGGATTGAACTCAGGGGCACTGGACAACTGAGCCACAACCCCAGCCCTATTTTGTATTTTATTTAGAGACAGGGTCTCACTGAGTTGCTTAGCACCTCGCTTTTGCTGAAGCTGGCTTTGAACTCTCAATCATCCTGTCTCAGCCCCTGAGCTGCTGGGATTATAGGTGTGCGCCACTGCTCCCAGCCAGTTTAATTTTTATTAAAAAAAAAAATAAAAGGTACTGAGTATTGAACGCAGGGGGCATGATACCATGTTCCCACTGAACTAGATAGTTTTTATTTTTATCTTGCAACAAGGTCTAAGTTGCCAAGGGTCTCACTAAAATTGCAAAGGCTGGCCTCAAACTTGAAATTCTCTTGCTTCTGCCTCCCCAGTCACTGGGATTACATGCATACACCCCCAGACTTTGACCAGAGGGGATTATTTTTGACCTATAGAGTTATTCTCATTCTATATTTCACTGTGCATATCTTTGTGCTGAATGTGTTCTACTACAAAGTGCATATATTGTACTCATATGTATGCACTTGGTTAGATTTAGGCTCAATTATTCTAGGAAGAATAGTTGATGCTTTATACTCCAATTGCATCAGATTACAGCCAAAGTTTCTCATCTTTCCCATCGTTTTACTGTAAAGATTGATCTGTGGTTTGCATATTCTTACCTTGATTTGACCACATTATAAATTTTGCCATCCATATTTTGCCTGAATTTTATTCATTGGTGTACTAGTTTGCTATTTTATTGATGTACAGTCCATGTATCATATAATTCACAATATTGAAGTGTACCAGTCATTGTCTTTAGTATGTGCACAAAATTGTATATCATGATCAATTTTAAGCACTTCCATTCCCAGAAAATAGCCCAAACCCAATACCTGTCATTCCTCATTCTCTCCTTCTCCAGACCCTGGCAAACACTAATCAACTTTCTTTTTATTTATTTACTTTTATGGTGTGGGGGGGGGGACACCAGGGATTGAACTCAGGGGCACTGAACCACTGAGCCACACCCTCAACTCTATTCTGTATTTTATTTAGAGACCAGGTCTCATTGAGTTGTTTAGTGCCTCACTTTTGCTGAGGCTGGCTTTGAACCCGTGATCCTCCTGCCTCAGCTTCTAGAGCTCCTGGAATTTCAGGTGTGCACCACCAACGCCAGCCAATCAATTTTCTTTATCTATTGTAAAGATAAAGAAAATCCCATAATTTTATAATTATACAATCAGCCATAGTATGGATTAAACATTTTGTTTCACATTCATCAGCTGATGGGCATTTGGGTTTTGTTTCCCCTTTTGGCCTTATGAATAATGCTGCCATAATCATTTTTGTGAGAAGTTTTTGTTTGAATATCTGCTTTCAATTTTCTTGGCTGTATAACTGAGAGTAAAATTGCTGGATTATGTGGTAACTCTATGTTTAACTGTTAGTGGAAGTGCCAAACTGCTTTTCACGTTGTTTGCACCATTTTTATATCCCACCAGCAGTGCATGAGAATTCCAATGTTTTTCCACAACCTCACCATTCTTGCTATTTTACTTTTTTTTTTCTTATTCTAGCCATCCTAGTAGCCATGAAGTGGTATCACCTAATGGCTTTGATTTGTATTCCTCTAATGACTAGTGATGTTGAGTACATGGAGAGAGCAAAGGATTTGCAGCCTGGAAGCCCTGTGCATGTGAATCCCCCCTGGTTCACCTTGGCAAAGCCATTCATCCACTGTGGACCTCAGTTTTCTGGCACAATGAGTAGTTACTGAATCTGCGTCTGTCCAGGATATGAGGATAGGAAAAAAAAAAAAAAGGCTTTGACTTGATTGAAGGAGGAGAAAAATTGGAAACAATCTCATAAAGGGGGTCCTGATTCATAGCCCAGGTGTTTGTGGTATAATTCCCCCTGGGAGGAGTTGGAAGATCTTTTCCCTTCCTACTACCTAGAAAGAGGAATTTTGACAGAGTGTTCACCCCTCCCCCAACATGTCCCTCACCAAAAGGTAGGTGGGTGGTGTGAGATTTCCTGTTTACCTGAAAGCAGGGAAAAAGGCCTTTGCTTAATCAGGAGTTAGTATCACATAGGCCTCTTTATTGTCCTCACCCTGCCCTGGTTAATTCCTACCCATTTTTGTCTAAACAGCAATAGAATGGATAAGAAAAAAGGAGTTTGAATCAGAGCTGAGCCCAAGGCTGAGAGTAACAGCCAGCAGGTGGTCTTGAGAGCAGGGTTCATATGGTGAGGGTTGGGGAGGAGAGAAGAGTAATGGAGGCAGGAAGTAATGTTGAGTTACAGATGGTCAATGCCCAGTTGTGCTGCCCTGGGGGTTGATGGGTAAATTTCTTTAAAAAGTGTTTATGAGTAGTTACACTGGAGAATGTGACTGGGGCAGGAGTGACTTTTCTCACTGGAAACACTCCTATATTTGTGAAGGTTTCTTTTGTTGTTGTTAAAAACAAACAAGAAACAAGAACTACATTGTATGTGGAAATAAAATAAGGATAAACAAAAATGCTTCAGAGGTCAATTGTTTGGTAACCAAATACCTGGTAGGCTACACAGGGCCTAAGGAGCTCAGAGATTAATGTTTTAAAAGACTGCCCCCTCCAACCCATTCCACCCCTTAGATAAGGCGCTGGGTGGTTACAAGCCATACTTCAATATTTTCATTTCCTTAAACATAAATACATGTGTCTCCATTATGTGAACATTTTGTTGCAAGAGAACATATCCCTTTTTTTCAAAAGAAAGGAAGATATATATTAGGGCACCAGGTTGGCAGAGGAAACCTAAGAGTTTTTGCATTCCCTTGGACCCAACACATCCCCACCCACCTAGGTGGTGTGCATGCCACCTTGAAGCAGCCCCTGAAAGGGCTCAGAAAAGGTGCTGATCGTTTACCAGTTGCAAGGAATGAACGGGAGGTGACACTTGGTCTTGGGAACTCACTTCTCAATTGGGGAAGGGCCAGTTAAGTCTTTATACAAATGGTAAATTTAGAACAACATCATTTGAAAGTGTACTTTTTAAACTTCTTTTTCCTCTAAATATTTTTGCGAATGTTGAATGGTATTTTTTTTTTTTTTTTTTTTTGGTGGTGGTGCTGGGGATTGAACCCAGGGCTTTGTGCATGCAAGGCAAGCACTCTACCAACTGAATTATATTCCCAACCCTTGAATGGTAAATTTTCTGTCTTATTGTATCTTCAGTAATCCTTTGACCTCTCGTCAGTAGGGGACCTTACTTAAAGGTGACAAATAAGTTCTTCTGAGCAACTAGCAAGAAGAGATATTTGCCCCTGGAGTTTCTCCAGCCCACCTTTCCCCGCCCCTACATGTACCTGGAGTCCTCTAGGATTTCCCACTCCTCCCCTGGGCGGGGCCGGTACTTAAGATTTCTCCTGCCTCTCTGCTCCTTGGATTCTTTCAGCCCTCACCCCCAACCGTGAATGAGAAGTAAGCGTGAAGCGCACTGAGAGCTACCGGTGTCAGCCACCTCAGGTCCTCAGGCAGCATGGCCTCATCCAGGTAAGTCCTCAGAGCCTTTCCTTTCATTGATGCGGAAGGCTGAGGCCGGGCCCGGGTTGTGGCCAGTGAAGAGCCGGGGCCTGGGTCAGAATCAGGGGTGCTCAAGTATCAGGGGATGTCCTGAGCCAAAGTAGGGAGATTTGGACTCGCCCGTGTCTTGTGTTTGGGGGGCATTAAATTTTTACCATTGCCTAATTTGGGGGCTCTGGCAAGGGTAGGGAGAAACTCTAAGAAGAGCCCCTTTGGCAGGCCCCATCGGTGGGCCCGGTAGGTGTCCCTGTGGCCAGAAGGCCTGCGGGGAACCAAAGGAGAGGATGTTCTGGAGGTATTCCTTCGCTGCAAGCAATTTCTCTGCACCCACTGCACTGGAATCTCGGTCGCTTTGGGCTGAGTGGTGAAAAGGCACTGATGCCCTTGGCTCAGGGTCCCAGGCTCTCCAGAACTTACCTCTAGAGCACGAACGTTTACTTTAATGAATGTTTGATCAAAAAGAAAGACGGCTTCGTTTCTGCTTTTTTTTTTCCTATTTATTTATTTATTTATTTAACCCAGGGGAAGTGAGCCACTGAGCCACAACCCCAGCCCTTTTTATATTTTTAGAGACAGGGTATCTCTAAATTGCTTAGGGCCTCCCTAAATTACTGAGGCTGATCTCGAACATGTGATCCTGCTGCCTCAGCCTCCTGAGTCGCTGGAATTACAGGCGCAGACCACCATGCCTGGCTTCATATCTTAATCAGAAAGACAAATCCCCAGATTTTCAAGGGGGTCTCACAATTTCATCTTTCTAGTTTTGTGAAATAGGAGGATCTGAAATACTGATGAGCAATACTATTATTTTTCTGAACTGAGGCAGGAAGCCAGAACCTCTGGCATGCTAGTCAAGCAGTCAGCCATTTTGCTACACCCCCAGTTCATAATTAGTAATGAAAGAAATAAATAATGAAGCTATTCAAAGAAATAATTTCAGATACCAAAGATTATGAAACTTAATGGGAATAATACAAGATATCTCTTAATTGAACAAATTATATGAAGTCAAAACCTCCAAAAGGAAACAAAACACATGAAGGTTATTTCTTTTAAAAAAATATTTATTTTTAGTTTTTGGTGGACACAATATCTTTATTTTTTTATTTTTATGTGGTGTTGAGGATCAGGATTGAACCCAGCACCCCGAGCATGCCAGACGAGCCCGCTACCCCTTGAGCCACATCCCCAGCCCCATAATGGTTATTTCTAGTCAAGTGTCTGTGTGTATGTGTGTGTGTGTGTGTTTGGGCTGGGAAAGTATTCCTGTGTATGCTTGTGTTTCTTGTTACCTTTATTGAGGCAGAAGCAAGATATTATTACAAAAATTTTAAAACCCATGGAAGTTCTAAGGATTTTTAATTTTTTTTTTTTCCTGTTTGTCATTGGTTGCTTGACTTGGATTTTTTGTTTTTGGTAGGAGGATTGAACTCAGGGACACTCAACCACTGAGCCATATCCTCAGCCCTATTTTGTATTTTATTTAGAGACAGGGTGTCACTGAGTTGTTTAGCGCCTCTCTTTTGCTGAGGCTGGCTTTGACTCATGATTCTCCTGTCTCAGACTCCTGAGCTGCTGGGATTACTAGCCTGGGACACCACACCAGGTTATCAGCCTTTTTAAAAAAATTTTGAGACAGGGTCTCATTACATTGTGTAGCTGGCCTAAATCTTGCAGTACTCTTGCCTCAGCATCCCCAGGAGCTGAGATTATAGGCATTAGCACTGTGCTCACTTCCTCTTCTTTCTCCTCTTCTTTCAACAAGATGAATTTTTTAAAAACATTTATTTTTACTTATACATGAACACAATACCTTTATTTTATTTTTAAGTGGTGCTGAGGATCAAACCCAGGAACTCACACATGCTACGCAAGTGCTCTATCTCTGAGCTACAACCCCAGCCCCCAGTTTTTATTTATTCATTTATTGATTTGTTTGTTTGTTTTGGTGCCTGGCATTGGACCCAGGGTGCTCAACCACTAAGTAGCATCCCCAGCACTTTTTAAAATATTTTATTGAGAGACAGGGTTTCCCAGAATTGCTTAGTGCCTCACTAAATTGCTGAGGCTGGCTTTGAACTATGGATCCTCCTGCTCAGCCTCCCCAGCCCCTGAGATTTCAGGCATGCACCACCACACCCAGCTAACAAGATAAGTTTTTTTTGTGTTCATATTTATCCATGTTTTCTTTGATAAATTTTGAGTCAAATATAAGAAGACATTCCTCAGTCTGTAACCATATAGGAATGAACCTAGGCTTTTAAAAATTGCTCACTGTATATTTAATTCTTTGTTCTATATACAATTTATCCTGGTTTCTTGTATAAGATATGGAACTAAGTACTTTTTTTAGATATTTTATTAGTTGTTGTTGACCCTTTATTTATTTTTATGTGGTGCTGACAATCGAACCCAATGTCTCACACATGCTAGGCAAGCACTGAGCCACAATCCCAGCCCTGGGAGGTTACCTTCCCATTTATTAAAATTTTGTTTATCTCTAGGTGAACACTTCCATGTTGTGTTCTACCATATATTTTCATTTGTGATGTTTCTAATCATTTCACCAAATATGTATAAACTGTCATATCTCCCCCTGGATATTCGTATTGGTGTATTTTCCTTTATTAAAATGGGGGGGGCAGCTGGGGGAAGAGTCTCAATGGGGGAGGAGTCTTCAAAAGACCTTTGTACTTCAATTGGTTTCAGGATAAATTGAATAACTGATGATCCACATAATCATGAAAATTAATCTTTTTCTTGTAGTTGCTGGTAAGTGAACACAGGACCTTATGCATACTAAACACATGCTCTATCACTGAGCTGTACCTTTGCTATTAAATCCTTTTTAAAAAATATTTTTTAGGACCTGAGATTGTGGCTCAGCGGTAGAGGGCTTGCCTAGCACCGGCAGGACCCAGGTTCGATCCTCAGCACCACATAAAAATAAAGGCATTGTGTTGTGTCCATCTACACCTAAAAAATAAAATATTTAAAAAAAAACAAAAAAAATATTTTTTAGTTTTTGATGGACCTTTATTTTATTTATTTGTATGTGATGTTAGAATCAAACACAGTTACTCACACATGCTAGGCAAGCACTCTTCCACTGAGTTACAGCCCCAGCGCCTATTAAATGTTTAAAATGAAAAATATAGTATATTGTACATTTATTCATAAATGTCTACTTCCTGTTTGTCAAGAAATGTACAGTTTACTTCATGTAGATTTGTGTTTTGTTTTGTTTTGTATTTGAGGACACACAATCATTGAGCAAAATACCCTGAACTTTTCACTTTTTATTTTATGATAGATCTCAGTCGCTCAATCTGGCCTCAAACTTGTGATACTCCGGACCCAAACTACAAAGTAGTTGGAAATACAGGTCTAAAAAACCATGCCTGGTTATGTAGATTTTCTGTATTTTTGTTAGATTATTGTTGAACATGTGAACATTTATCTACGTACATTAAATACTTTTGTTCCTATTATCTAATTAGACATAGATTCCAGGAATTGTATCAAAAAAAAACTTTGATAAGTTCCTTCATTGTAAGAAATTTTAGTAACTAGAGGTAAGAAGAGAAGGTGGGACAGAGACAGACAGAAACACAAACAGAAGGACATAAAGAGAGACAGGGCTACCAGGGGATATATACATGTTGGTTGCTGGGGAATGGCAAAAAGGCATAGTTCTGTTTCCAAGTGCAGGAAGAGGGCAGGCAGGAAAAATCTAGTATATACTGTTTCTTTTCTCTCTCACTCTCTCTCTCTCTTTTTATACTTTTTTTTTTTAAAGAGAGAGTGAGAGAGGAGAGAGAGAGAGAGAGAGAATTTTTAATATTTATTTTTTAGTTCTCGGCGGACACAACATCTTTGTTGGTATGTGGTGCTGAGGTTCGAACCCCGGCCGCACGCATGCCAGGCGAGCGCGCTACCGCTTGAGCCACATCCCCAGCCCTTTTTTATACTTTTTTGTATGAGGGATTTTTTTTAGTGCCATGGAGTGCTTAACAACTAAACCACATCCCCACCCCTAATTTTATTTTATATTTTGAAAAAGACTAAGTTGATTAGACCATCCTTAAGTTACTCAGGCTGGATTTGAATTTCCTTACTCCTGCATTAGCCAAGCTTCCCACTGGAATTACAGGCTTGCTCCACCCTGTCTTCTCCTGACAGTATACTTCTTCCAAGCTACCCTTGTGGGCAGTCTGTCCTCTCCTTTCAAAACATGTTGGGGTACTACCAGTATTAATCTTGTCCAGGCAAAAAAAAAAAAAAAAGGATCTATCAAATTCCACTTGATTTTACAACAGGCCTTTGGGAGGGGGTGGTGGTGGTCTTAAAAAGACACAGTCAAATTGTGCCTTGGTGGTTGACCCCAAGTACACGGAGTATAAAAAGGACTCCTCAGGTCATCTAGTCCAGCAAGCATGGTGGGACCTGGGGACAACTGAAAATAGGGCTGGTTAGAAGCAGGAGTGTGTGAGAGTGTAGGTACCTGGGTATCTTCACAAAAGACTTACAATAGCAAATATGGGGTTGGGGGGATTCTGAGAGCACAAAGGGTCAGCCACCAAAATTTCACCACACAATGCTGCCTATGGTTTCTGAGCCTTTCATTGAGTAAAAGACAAAACTAAGGAGCAGTAATGGGCAGTGCCTTCCTGCACTACCCTCTATTGAACCACCTCTTAGAGTGGAAGGAAGACATAAAGTCAAAGACGAAATAACACAGCTTTGGAAACGAGGGACCAATGAGTGACACACAACACTTGTATAGTTGGGTGTCAGTCCAGTCCAACACTAGCCATGGCACATTTCAATTGGACATCCTCTCACTGATTAAAGAGAACAGTGAAGGGGTACTACCAGGGAAGTGTGGGAGTAAGAATTCAATCCTAATATTACTACAGAATATACTATGGACAAAGGGGTTGGGTCCTATGTGTTCAGAAACATTGGGGGTACTACCAGTGATACAATGCTCCAGGCAGAAGGAGGGGTCCATCAAAGGGTCCTTAATGCTGCAAAGGGGTGAGGTTGTTGTTGGTGGTCATGATGGTAAGAAGTCACAAAGTGACATTGTTGGAGTACGAACCCTCCAGAAGGAAGCTAGGGTTCTCTAGTGGGAGCCAAGGTAACAGAAGAAGTCCCCGAGGGGGAGATGTGGGGTGTCGCTCGAACAGGGTGAGGACGATCCACAAAGACCCACTGGAAATCGGGTACCTAGAGTGTTTTTCGAATGGTACATACCCGCTGGGTGGACATAGGCTTTGACACCATGACCCCATGGCTCCAGTGCCGGGGGTGGGCTTTCCCAGGAGGAACAAGACCAATTCAACAGTGACTTGGGGCCAAATGGGGGGGTGCTGGGGGAAAGAGGAAGAGGTGCAAGCAGTTGTGCTAAGCTGGCCTTGGCACTGGCTTGGAAAACAGAAATGTGGGATCCGGGTTCCCTGGATTGGTCACCCAGGGTCCTCGCTGTCTCTTCTAAATGCCTCTCTGATCCTTCCCTGCCTGTGTCCTGCTTAGAGGTGAAGGGGTCCTGGTCTGGTCCCTGGAAGGGAAGAAATCCAGAAAGACCAGGAGAATCTCAGGAGAGAAGTATCATAGAGAAAGGTATGGAGAAATCAGAGGGAGCAGAGGATAGAGGTAGGGGGGGGAGAGAGTGAGAAACTGAAACAGAGAGAGAGGGAGGGGAGAGAGTGAAGGACTATACATAGATAGAAAGGGCGGTTTCTGGGAGAGATTTGGGGGGGGGTGTGTGTGTCTGAGCTCAGGAATAGGCCCGGCAGGCAGGTGCCTATATATAATGTGCTTCTACTCTCCACAGGATACTTCTTCCAGGCTACTCTCTGGGCAGAGAGGTTGGGTCCTATGTGTTCAGCACCCGATGGGGGGCACTCCCAGTGATACAGTGCTCCAGGCAGTAGCACTTGATGTGGGAGCAACAGCTGCACATGGGGGGGGTGGTGGTGGTGGTGGTGGTGGTGGTGATGATGGTGGTGGTAAGAAGTCACAAAGTGGGATTCTGCTGTCCTCCCCAGGGTTCAGGGTGTGCAAACAGGAGGGAGGCCCTTAGGTTTCCAGCCAGGCATACCTGGTGGGAGTTGGCGAGGGACGCCCACTGAGACCAGTCCACTTGGCAAGGAGAACTGTGTGTGTGTGTCTGTGTCTGTGTCTGCCATCAAAGTGCATCTGGGTATCCTCCCAAGGGACCTACCCCTGGCAGGGTTTGGGAGTTGGGTGGGTGGGGGGCCTGTGTGAGCAAATGGGTCCGGGTACCACCGTGTCAGCCCAGACTTGACTCCTGTGGTTGTCTGTGTCTGTCCTTGAGCGCACGCTGGAACAGGGCCCCGAGTGGAGTGTGCCCTGTGAGTGTGCCATTCATGATGCTTCCAAGCCCCAACTCCCCAGCCACCCAGGGCGGGCATTGGCCTTGGCAGCAAGGGGCGGGGAGGGGGGGGCAGTGCCCTCAGCCCAGCCTTTCCTGGAGGACTCTCCCAAGCAGTGCGTGCCAGGCCAGAAGGTGTGGCCACTGCAGCGGGTCAGGGCTACTGGCTGGGGTGTGTGTGGTGGGGGGGAGAATCCATTCCCTTCTTTTCCCACAGGCCGTGGCAGAGGGCATCCCCTCGGGTCCCTGCCTTGTGGGTCAGAGCCCCGGAGCCCAGGAGCCCAGGATGTGGGATGGAGACCGACCCGGGAAATCTGGCTTCCCCAGGGCGGACAAGATGGCAGAGCCGCTGCCGCCATGTTAAGAGTCCATGTTGTCCTCCCCTCAGAAGCAGGTTGGCGTTTTTTACTCAGCAAAGGGCGGAGGGAGCAGACCGCAGCGAGGGCAGGTGGCATTCGTGGAGCAACACTGCCATCAAGAGGCACCCGTTTGCCTTCCCGCCAGTATGGCGGGTGCCATCTTGGTAACTGGCGAGTGGGGAAGGGGCGCTCGGGGACCCCGGCTATCGAGGGGAGCGACGAACACTGGGCTCAGGGCAGGGGCTTGGAAGGCCTCCCTGGGAGGTCCCTCCAGCTCTGGAGGCCAGGCAGAAGCCAGGAGGAAGGAGCCCCCGTGGCCGCCGGGGACTGCGCAAGCGCAACCGCCAGCGCCAGGGCAGGCAGCCCACGGAGGCGGTCAGCCATTGTGGCTGGCGGGTGCCGCTCGCTCGGGAGTCCCAGGATCAGGAGTCCCGGGGCGGCTCCCTGTGTGAGGGATCCGGGTTGCTCCTCTCCCGAGGGGTCCCACGAATCCCAGGGGTGCGGGCCTGGGGGCCGGGCAGCCCTTTCTGGCTTCGGGACGGGGCGTGTCCTTTCAGGCGGGAGGGAGGGCGGGTGTGGCGGGCTCTGGTCCTCAGCCTGGGCCCTGCCACCGCCGTCCCCAGGGCGCAAACCGCAAACCCTGAGACCACCAACCGCCACCCAACCTCCAGGCCATCCCGGGCGACCCCACCCCCTAAGCCCCCTCCCACCCCCTACATCCTTGAGGCCTGGTGGCTGAGGGGATCAGGCCAGTGGATCAGAGGCGTGGGTCTGGAGGGGATTCGAGAAAGTCAGCTGGGGTCTGAGTGTGTGTCTGTGTGTGTGTGTGGGGGGGGGGGGTCGGTCGGGCAGGTCAGCAGGCATTAGGGCGTCCCCCATGGGGTCTCCGTTGGTCGTGGAGTTTGGGTGGGTTAGCCTGAGCAGGCAGGAAGGAAATAGGTCCCCTTGGGGCAGAGAGCCAGCCTGCAGGCCCTCCTCCCCACCACCATGCAGGAATGCCCACCCGGGTCCAAGGGGTGACAGGGCGGCCGGAGATGCGTGGCGAGTGCGGGCTCATCTCCTCAGGGTCCACAGAGGGAGCGCCAGTGGCACCAGAGGCGATTCCCCACCGGTTCCCCTGCCCACCGCAGGCCTGTGCGATAGCACACAGGTCAGGGACTGCTAGTTGGACTTCTCCCTCCCAGTCACCTTGGGGGAGAGACCCAGGGGCCCCCAGGAAGCCTGGCCCGGGTGTCACCGGGAGCCCAGCCCCTGGGTGCCAGCCTGGTTCTGTGCGGTGCCAGGTGGGCCACAGGGGAGGGGAGAAAGCTGGGCAGCAGTGATGGGGAGGGCGGCCCTCCTCTGCCCCTCTGCCCTCAAAGTGGGAAGGCAGGCAGGAAAGGTCCAGAGGGAAGCTCGGGCTCCACCCTCCGCGAGGGCCCCGTTTGTGACACTTGGGATGGGCTTCCTCGGGGGGCCCGCTGCCGTGGGCGGCGGGCAGTGGCGCCTTTCACCTGCGCGCCCCCGCCTTTTCGGGAGCTCAAGTGGACGCCCGGTGTGCCCGTTCTATAGCCACAGGCCTCCTCATCTTGGACAGCACCCCGGCGCGTGCAAGCGTGCCCGACTGTGGCCCTTTCCCCTGGCCTTCTCCGACCTGGGCGGACCTAGGTCTGGCCAGCAGGGTGGGTTTCCTCCTGGCTGCCGAGATCTTTGCGTGGGTGCTTGAGGAGTGGTGGGGAGTGATTCCTAGGAGGGAGCAGAGTTGCGCCTTGCCCCTGTAGGTCCCCCCCCACCCAAGGGTGGTGCAACTCTGGAGCGCCAAGGGACCTCTCTGGACTCTCTGGAGGACACAAGTTCGGGTGTGTTGTACTCTTGTTTGTGGACTTGATGGCGGGAGCCACAGCTGCACATGAAGAGCTGTGGTGGTGCTGGTGCTGGTGGTGGAGGTGGTGGTGGTAAGAAGTCACAGAGTCGTATCCTCTTCCGCTGTCCACCCCAGGGATCGGGATGTCCAAAGAGGCCTTTAGGTGTCCAGCCAGGCACACCTCATGGGAGTTGGGGAGAGACCCCCACTGAGAGCGGGCCGGGTGGCAAGGAGCCTTTGTGTGTGTTTGTGTGTGTGTGTGTGTGTGTGTGTGTGTGTGTGTGTGTTTGTGAGTGACTCGGCGGTGGACAGTAGACCGAGGAAGTGACCTTGTGGAGTCCGAACCCTCCAGAGGGAAGCTGGGGTTCTCTGGTGGGAGCCAAGGTAACAGAAGAGGGCCCCGAGGGGGAGATGTGGGGTGTCTCTGGCATCCAGTGAGGACGATCCACTGGGACCCACTGGGATGCGGGTACCTGGAGTGTGTGTTTTTCCTAGAGCAGACTCCCCCTGGGTGGACATAGGCTTTGACACCATGACCCCATGGCTCCAGTGCCGGGGGTGGGCTTTCCCAGGAGGAACAAGACCAATTCAACAGTGACTTGGGGCCAAATGGGGGGGTGCTGGGGGAAAGAGGAAGAGGTGCAAGCAGTTGTGCTAAGCTGGCCTTGGCACTGGCTTGGAAAACAGAAATGTGGGATCCGGGTTCCCTGGATTGGTCACCCAGGGTCCTCGCTGTCTCTTCTAAATGCCTCTCTGATCCTTCCCTGCCTGTGTCCTGCTTAGAGGTGAAGGGGTCCTGGTCTGGTCCCTGGAAGGGAAGAAATCCAGAAAGACCAGGAGAATCTCAGGAGAGAAGTATCATAGAGAAAGGTATGGAGAAATCAGAGGGAGCAGAGGATAGAGGTAGGGGGGGGAGAGAGTGAGAAACTGAAACAGAGAGAGAGGGAGGGGAGAGAGTGAAGGACTATACATAGATAGAAAGGGCGGTTTCTGGGAGAGATTTGGGGGGGGGTGTGTGTGTCTGAGCTCAGGAATAGGCCCGGCAGGCAGGTGCCTATATATAATGTGCTTCTACTCTCCACAGGATACTTCTTCCAGGCTACTCTCTGGGCAGAGAGGTTGGGTCCTATGTGTTCAGCACCCGATGGGGGGCACTCCCAGTGATACAGTGCTCCAGGCAGTAGCACTTGATGTGGGAGCAACAGCTGCACATGGGGGGGTGGTGGTGGTGGTGGTGGTGGTGGTGATGATGGTGGTGGTAAGAAGTCACAAAGTGGGATTCTGCTGTCCTCCCCAGGGTTCAGGGTGTGCAAACAGGAGGGAGGCCCTTAGGTTTCCAGCCAGGCATACCTGGTGGGAGTTGGCGAGGGACGCCCACTGAGACCAGTCCACTTGGCAAGGAGAACTGTGTGTGTGTGTCTGTGTCTGTGTCTGCCATCAAAGTGCATCTGGGTATCCTCCCAAGGGACCTACCCCTGGCAGGGTTTGGGAGTTGGGTGGGTGGGGGGCCTGTGTGAGCAAATGGGTCCGGGTACCACCGTGTCAGCCCAGACTTGACTCCTGTGGTTGTCTGTGTCTGTCCTTGAGCGCACGCTGGAACAGGGCCCCGAGTGGAGTGTGCCCTGTGAGTGTGCCATTCATGATGCTTCCAAGCCCCAACTCCCCAGCCACCCAGGGCGGGCATTGGCCTTGGCAGCAAGGGGCGGGGAGGGGGGGGCAGTGCCCTCAGCCCAGCCTTTCCTGGAGGACTCTCCCAAGCAGTGCGTGCCAGGCCAGAAGGTGTGGCCACTGCAGCGGGTCAGGGCTACTGGCTGGGGTGTGTGTGGTGGGGGGGAGAATCCATTCCCTTCTTTTCCCACAGGCCGTGGCAGAGGGCATCCCCTCGGGTCCCTGCCTTGTGGGTCAGAGCCCCGGAGCCCAGGAGCCCAGGATGTGGGATGGAGACCGACCCGGGAAATCTGGCTTCCCCAGGGCGGACAAGATGGCAGAGCCGCTGCCGCCATGTTAAGAGTCCATGTTGTCCTCCCCTCAGAAGCAGGTTGGCGTTTTTTACTCAGCAAAGGGCGGAGGGAGCAGACCGCAGCGAGGGCAGGTGGCATTCGTGGAGCAACACTGCCATCAAGAGGCACCCGTTTGCCTTCCCGCCAGTATGGCGGGTGCCATCTTGGTAACTGGCGAGTGGGGAAGGGGCGCTCGGGGACCCCGGCTATCGAGGGGAGCGACGAACACTGGGCTCAGGGCAGGGGCTTGGAAGGCCTCCCTGGGAGGTCCCTCCAGCTCTGGAGGCCAGGCAGAAGCCAGGAGGAAGGAGCCCCCGTGGCCGCCGGGGACTGCGCAAGCGCAACCGCCAGCGCCAGGGCAGGCAGCCCACGGAGGCGGTCAGCCATTGTGGCTGGCGGGTGCCGCTCGCTCGGGAGTCCCAGGATCAGGAGTCCCGGGGCGGCTCCCTGTGTGAGGGATCCGGGTTGCTCCTCTCCCGAGGGGTCCCACGAATCCCAGGGGTGCGGGCCTGGGGGCCGGGCAGCCCTTTCTGGCTTCGGGACGGGGCGTGTCCTTTCAGGCGGGAGGGAGGGCGGGTGTGGCGGGCTCTGGTCCTCAGCCTGGGCCCTGCCACCGCCGTCCCCAGGGCGCAAACCGCAAACCCTGAGACCACCAACCGCCACCCAACCTCCAGGCCATCCCGGGCGACCCCACCCCCTAAGCCCCCTCCCACCCCCTACATCCTTGAGGCCTGGTGGCTGAGGGGATCAGGCCAGTGGATCAGAGGCGTGGGTCTGGAGGGGATTCGAGAAAGTCAGCTGGGGTCTGAGTGTGTGTCTGTGTGTGTGTGTGTGGGGGGGGGGGTCGGTCGGGCAGGTCAGCAGGCATTAGGGCGTCCCCCATGGGGTCTCCGTTGGTCGTGGAGTTTGGGTGGGTTAGCCTGAGCAGGCAGGAAGGAAATAGGTCCCCTTGGGGCAGAGAGCCAGCCTGCAGGCCCTCCTCCCCACCACCATGCAGGAATGCCCACCCGGGTCCAAGGGGTGACAGGGCGGCCGGAGATGCGTGGCGAGTGCGGGCTCATCTCCTCAGGGTCCACAGAGGGAGCGCCAGTGGCACCAGAGGCGATTCCCCACCGGTTCCCCTGCCCACCGCAGGCCTGTGCGATAGCACACAGGTCAGGGACTGCTAGTTGGACTTCTCCCTCCCAGTCACCTTGGGGGAGAGACCCAGGGGCCCCCAGGAAGCCTGGCCCGGGTGTCACCGGGAGCCCAGCCCCTGGGTGCCAGCCTGGTTCTGTGCGGTGCCAGGTGGGCCACAGGGGAGGGGAGAAAGCTGGGCAGCAGTGATGGGGAGGGCGGCCCTCCTCTGCCCCTCTGCCCTCAAAGTGGGAAGGCAGGCAGGAAAGGTCCAGAGGGAAGCTCGGGCTCCACCCTCCGCGAGGGCCCCGTTTGTGACACTTGGGATGGGCTTCCTCGGGGGGCCCGCTGCCGTGGGCGGCGGGCAGTGGCGCCTTTCACCTGCGCGCCCCCGCCTTTTCGGGAGCTCAAGTGGACGCCCGGTGTGCCCGTTCTATAGCCACAGGCCTCCTCATCTTGGACAGCACCCCGGCGCGTGCAAGCGTGCCCGACTGTGGCCCTTTCCCCTGGCCTTCTCCGACCTGGGCGGACCTAGGTCTGGCCAGCAGGGTGGGTTTCCTCCTGGCTGCCGAGATCTTTGCGTGGGTGCTTGAGGAGTGGTGGGGAGTGATTCCTAGGAGGGAGCAGAGTTGCGCCTTGCCCCTGTAGGTCCCCCCCCCCCCCAAGGGTGGTGCAACTCTGGAGCGCCAAGGGACCTCTCTGGACTCTCTGGAGGACACAAGTTCGGGTGTGTTGTACTCTTGTTTGTGGACTTGATGGCGGGAGCCACAGCTGCACATGAAGAGCTGTGGTGGTGCTGGTGCTGGTGGTGGAGGTGGTGGTGGTAAGAAGTCACAGAGTCGTATCCTCTTCCGCTGTCCACCCCAGGGATCGGGATGTCCAAAGAGGCCTTTAGGTGTCCAGCCAGGCACACCTCATGGGAGTTGGGGAGAGACCCCCACTGAGAGCGGGCCGGGTGGCAAGGAGCCTTTGTGTGTGTTTGTGTGTGTGTGTGTGTGTGTGTGTGTGTGTGTGTGTGTTTGTGAGTGACTCGGCGGTGGACAGTAGACCGAGGAAGTGACCTTGTGGAGTCCGAACCCTCCAGAGGGAAGCTGGGGTTCTCTGGTGGGAGCCAAGGTAACAGAAGAGGGCCCCGAGGGGGAGATGTGGGGTGTCTCTGGCATCCAGTGAGGACGATCCACTGGGACCCACTGGGATGCGGGTACCTGGAGTGTGTGTTTTTCCTAGAGCAGACTCCCCCTGGGTGGACATAGGCTTTGACACCATGACCCCATGGCTCCAGTGCCGGGGGTGGGCTTTCCCAGGAGGAACAAGACCAATTCAACAGTGACTTGGGGCCAAATGGGGGGGTGCTGGGGGAAAGAGGAAGAGGTGCAAGCAGTTGTGCTAAGCTGGCCTTGGCACTGGCTTGGAAAACAGAAATGTGGGATCCGGGTTCCCTGGATTGGTCACCCAGGGTCCTCGCTGTCTCTTCTAAATGCCTCTCTGATCCTTCCCTGCCTGTGTCCTGCTTAGAGGTGAAGGGGTCCTGGTCTGGTCCCTGGAAGGGAAGAAATCCAGAAAGACCAGGAGAATCTCAGGAGAGAAGTATCATAGAGAAAGGTATGGAGAAATCAGAGGGAGCAGAGGATAGAGGTAGGGGGGGGAGAGAGTGAGAAACTGAAACAGAGAGAGAGGGAGGGGAGAGAGTGAAGGACTATACATAGATAGAAAGGGCGGTTTCTGGGAGAGATTTGGGGGGGGTGTGTGTGTCTGAGCTCAGGAATAGGCCCGGCAGGCAGGTGCCTATATATAATGTGCTTCTACTCTCCACAGGATACTTCTTCCAGGCTACTCTCTGGGCAGAGAGGTTGGGTCCTATGTGTTCAGCACCCGATGGGGGGCACTCCCAGTGATACAGTGCTCCAGGCAGTAGCACTTGATGTGGGAGCAACAGCTGCACATGGGGGGGGTGGTGGTGGTGGTGGTGGTGGTGGTGATGATGGTGGTGGTAAGAAGTCACAAAGTGGGATTCTGCTGTCCTCCCCAGGGTTCAGGGTGTGCAAACAGGAGGGAGGCCCTTAGGTTTCCAGCCAGGCATACCTGGTGGGAGTTGGCGAGGGACGCCCACTGAGACCAGTCCACTTGGCAAGGAGAACTGTGTGTGTGTGTCTGTGTCTGTGTCTGCCATCAAAGTGCATCTGGGTATCCTCCCAAGGGACCTACCCCTGGCAGGGTTTGGGAGTTGGGTGGGTGGGGGGCCTGTGTGAGCAAATGGGTCCGGGTACCACCGTGTCAGCCCAGACTTGACTCCTGTGGTTGTCTGTGTCTGTCCTTGAGCGCACGCTGGAACAGGGCCCCGAGTGGAGTGTGCCCTGTGAGTGTGCCATTCATGATGCTTCCAAGCCCCAACTCCCCAGCCACCCAGGGCGGGCATTGGCCTTGGCAGCAAGGGGCGGGGAGGGGGGGGCAGTGCCCTCAGCCCAGCCTTTCCTGGAGGACTCTCCCAAGCAGTGCGTGCCAGGCCAGAAGGTGTGGCCACTGCAGCGGGTCAGGGCTACTGGCTGGGGTGTGTGTGGTGGGGGGGAGAATCCATTCCCTTCTTTTCCCACAGGCCGTGGCAGAGGGCATCCCCTCGGGTCCCTGCCTTGTGGGTCAGAGCCCCGGAGCCCAGGAGCCCAGGATGTGGGATGGAGACCGACCCGGGAAATCTGGCTTCCCCAGGGCGGACAAGATGGCAGAGCCGCTGCCGCCATGTTAAGAGTCCATGTTGTCCTCCCCTCAGAAGCAGGTTGGCGTTTTTTACTCAGCAAAGGGCGGAGGGAGCAGACCGCAGCGAGGGCAGGTGGCATTCGTGGAGCAACACTGCCATCAAGAGGCACCCGTTTGCCTTCCCGCCAGTATGGCGGGTGCCATCTTGGTAACTGGCGAGTGGGGAAGGGGCGCTCGGGGACCCCGGCTATCGAGGGGAGCGACGAACACTGGGCTCAGGGCAGGGGCTTGGAAGGCCTCCCTGGGAGGTCCCTCCAGCTCTGGAGGCCAGGCAGAAGCCAGGAGGAAGGAGCCCCCGTGGCCGCCGGGGACTGCGCAAGCGCAACCGCCAGCGCCAGGGCAGGCAGCCCACGGAGGCGGTCAGCCATTGTGGCTGGCGGGTGCCGCTCGCTCGGGAGTCCCAGGATCAGGAGTCCCGGGGCGGCTCCCTGTGTGAGGGATCCGGGTTGCTCCTCTCCCGAGGGGTCCCACGAATCCCAGGGGTGCGGGCCTGGGGGCCGGGCAGCCCTTTCTGGCTTCGGGACGGGGCGTGTCCTTTCAGGCGGGAGGGAGGGCGGGTGTGGCGGGCTCTGGTCCTCAGCCTGGGCCCTGCCACCGCCGTCCCCAGGGCGCAAACCGCAAACCCTGAGACCACCAACCGCCACCCAACCTCCAGGCCATCCCGGGCGACCCCACCCCCTAAGCCCCCTCCCACCCCCTACATCCTTGAGGCCTGGTGGCTGAGGGGATCAGGCCAGTGGATCAGAGGCGTGGGTCTGGAGGGGATTCGAGAAAGTCAGCTGGGGTCTGAGTGTGTGTCTGTGTGTGTGTGTGTGGGGGGGGGGGTCGGTCGGGCAGGTCAGCAGGCATTAGGGCGTCCCCCATGGGGTCTCCGTTGGTCGTGGAGTTTGGGTGGGTTAGCCTGAGCAGGCAGGAAGGAAATAGGTCCCCTTGGGGCAGAGAGCCAGCCTGCAGGCCCTCCTCCCCACCACCATGCAGGAATGCCCACCCGGGTCCAAGGGGTGACAGGGCGGCCGGAGATGCGTGGCGAGTGCGGGCTCATCTCCTCAGGGTCCACAGAGGGAGCGCCAGTGGCACCAGAGGCGATTCCCCACCGGTTCCCCTGCCCACCGCAGGCCTGTGCGATAGCACACAGGTCAGGGACTGCTAGTTGGACTTCTCCCTCCCAGTCACCTTGGGGGAGAGACCCAGGGGCCCCCAGGAAGCCTGGCCCGGGTGTCACCGGGAGCCCAGCCCCTGGGTGCCAGCCTGGTTCTGTGCGGTGCCAGGTGGGCCACAGGGGAGGGGAGAAAGCTGGGCAGCAGTGATGGGGAGGGCGGCCCTCCTCTGCCCCTCTGCCCTCAAAGTGGGAAGGCAGGCAGGAAAGGTCCAGAGGGAAGCTCGGGCTCCACCCTCCGCGAGGGCCCCGTTTGTGACACTTGGGATGGGCTTCCTCGGGGGGCCCGCTGCCGTGGGCGGCGGGCAGTGGCGCCTTTCACCTGCGCGCCCCCGCCTTTTCGGGAGCTCAAGTGGACGCCCGGTGTGCCCGTTCTATAGCCACAGGCCTCCTCATCTTGGACAGCACCCCGGCGCGTGCAAGCGTGCCCGACTGTGGCCCTTTCCCCTGGCCTTCTCCGACCTGGGCGGACCTAGGTCTGGCCAGCAGGGTGGGTTTCCTCCTGGCTGCCGAGATCTTTGCGTGGGTGCTTGAGGAGTGGTGGGGAGTGATTCCTAGGAGGGAGCAGAGTTGCGCCTTGCCCCTGTAGGTCCCCCCCCCCCAAGGGTGGTGCAACTCTGGAGCGCCAAGGGACCTCTCTGGACTCTCTGGAGGACACAAGTTCGGGTGTGTTGTACTCTTGTTTGTGGACTTGATGGCGGGAGCCACAGCTGCACATGAAGAGCTGTGGTGGTGCTGGTGCTGGTGGTGGAGGTGGTGGTGGTAAGAAGTCACAGAGTCGTATCCTCTTCCGCTGTCCACCCCAGGGATCGGGATGTCCAAAGAGGCCTTTAGGTGTCCAGCCAGGCACACCTCATGGGAGTTGGGGAGAGACCCCCACTGAGAGCGGGCCGGGTGGCAAGGAGCCTTTGTGTGTGTTTGTGTGTGTGTGTGTGTGTGTGTGTGTGTGTGTGTGTTTGTGAGTGACTCGGCGGTGGACAGTAGACCGAGGAAGTGACCTTGTGGAGTCCGAACCCTCCAGAGGGAAGCTGGGGTTCTCTGGTGGGAGCCAAGGTAACAGAAGAGGGCCCCGAGGGGGAGATGTGGGGTGTCTCTGGCATCCAGTGAGGACGATCCACTGGGACCCACTGGGATGCGGGTACCTGGAGTGTGTGTTTTTCCTAGAGCAGACTCCCCCTGGGTGGACATAGGCTTTGACACCATGACCCCATGGCTCCAGTGCCGGGGGTGGGCTTTCCCAGGAGGAACAAGACCAATTCAACAGTGACTTGGGGCCAAATGGGGGGGTGCTGGGGGAAAGAGGAAGAGGTGCAAGCAGTTGTGCTAAGCTGGCCTTGGCACTGGCTTGGAAAACAGAAATGTGGGATCCGGGTTCCCTGGATTGGTCACCCAGGGTCCTCGCTGTCTCTTCTAAATGCCTCTCTGATCCTTCCCTGCCTGTGTCCTGCTTAGAGGTGAAGGGGTCCTGGTCTGGTCCCTGGAAGGGAAGAAATCCAGAAAGACCAGGAGAATCTCAGGAGAGAAGTATCATAGAGAAAGGTATGGAGAAATCAGAGGGAGCAGAGGATAGAGGTAGGGGGGGGAGAGAGTGAGAAACTGAAACAGAGAGAGAGGGAGGGGAGAGAGTGAAGGACTATACATAGATAGAAAGGGCGGTTTCTGGGAGAGATTTGGGGGGGGTGTGTGTGTCTGAGCTCAGGAATAGGCCCGGCAGGCAGGTGCCTATATATAATGTGCTTCTACTCTCCACAGGATACTTCTTCCAGGCTACTCTCTGGGCAGAGAGGTTGGGTCCTATGTGTTCAGCACCCGATGGGGGGCACTCCCAGTGATACAGTGCTCCAGGCAGTAGCACTTGATGTGGGAGCAACAGCTGCACATGGGGGGGGTGGTGGTGGTGGTGGTGGTGGTGGTGATGATGGTGGTGGTAAGAAGTCACAAAGTGGGATTCTGCTGTCCTCCCCAGGGTTCAGGGTGTGCAAACAGGAGGGAGGCCCTTAGGTTTCCAGCCAGGCATACCTGGTGGGAGTTGGCGAGGGACGCCCACTGAGACCAGTCCACTTGGCAAGGAGAACTGTGTGTGTGTGTCTGTGTCTGTGTCTGCCATCAAAGTGCATCTGGGTATCCTCCCAAGGGACCTACCCCTGGCAGGGTTTGGGAGTTGGGTGGGTGGGGGGCCTGTGTGAGCAAATGGGTCCGGGTACCACCGTGTCAGCCCAGACTTGACTCCTGTGGTTGTCTGTGTCTGTCCTTGAGCGCACGCTGGAACAGGGCCCCGAGTGGAGTGTGCCCTGTGAGTGTGCCATTCATGATGCTTCCAAGCCCCAACTCCCCAGCCACCCAGGGCGGGCATTGGCCTTGGCAGCAAGGGGCGGGGAGGGGGGGGCAGTGCCCTCAGCCCAGCCTTTCCTGGAGGACTCTCCCAAGCAGTGCGTGCCAGGCCAGAAGGTGTGGCCACTGCAGCGGGTCAGGGCTACTGGCTGGGGTGTGTGTGGTGGGGGGGAGAATCCATTCCCTTCTTTTCCCACAGGCCGTGGCAGAGGGCATCCCCTCGGGTCCCTGCCTTGTGGGTCAGAGCCCCGGAGCCCAGGAGCCCAGGATGTGGGATGGAGACCGACCCGGGAAATCTGGCTTCCCCAGGGCGGACAAGATGGCAGAGCCGCTGCCGCCATGTTAAGAGTCCATGTTGTCCTCCCCTCAGAAGCAGGTTGGCGTTTTTTACTCAGCAAAGGGCGGAGGGAGCAGACCGCAGCGAGGGCAGGTGGCATTCGTGGAGCAACACTGCCATCAAGAGGCACCCGTTTGCCTTCCCGCCAGTATGGCGGGTGCCATCTTGGTAACTGGCGAGTGGGGAAGGGGCGCTCGGGGACCCCGGCTATCGAGGGGAGCGACGAACACTGGGCTCAGGGCAGGGGCTTGGAAGGCCTCCCTGGGAGGTCCCTCCAGCTCTGGAGGCCAGGCAGAAGCCAGGAGGAAGGAGCCCCCGTGGCCGCCGGGGACTGCGCAAGCGCAACCGCCAGCGCCAGGGCAGGCAGCCCACGGAGGCGGTCAGCCATTGTGGCTGGCGGGTGCCGCTCGCTCGGGAGTCCCAGGATCAGGAGTCCCGGGGCGGCTCCCTGTGTGAGGGATCCGGGTTGCTCCTCTCCCGAGGGGTCCCACGAATCCCAGGGGTGCGGGGCCTGGGGGCCGGGCAGCCCTTTCTGGCTTCGGGACGGGGCGTGTCCTTTCAGGCGGGAGGGAGGCGGGTGTGGCTGGCTCTGGTCCTCAGCCTGGGCCCTGCCACCGCCGTCCCCAGGGCGCAAACCGCAAACCCTGAGACCACCAACCGCCACCCAACCTCCAGGCCATCCCGGGCGACCCCACCCCCTAAGCCCCCTCCCACCCCCTACATCCTTGAGGCCTGGTGGCTGAGGGGATCAGGCCAGTGGATCAGAGGCGTGGGTCTGGAGGGGATTCGAGAAAGTCAGCTGGGGTCTTGAGTGTGTGTCTGTGTGTGTGTGTGTGGGGGGGGGGGTCCGGTCGGGCAGGTCAGCAGGCATTAGGGCGTCCCCCATGGGGTCTCCGTTGGTCGTGGAGTTTGGGTGGGTTAGCCTGAGCA